>NW_027520338.1:0-131880 GCF_051991245.1 Festucalex cinctus
CTTTTTATTGCTTTAAATGCGTTTTTAGCGCATGATTGTACATTTGAGCTGAATGTGTCAAAATCTTAAAAATTAACAGGTGCCCAAGCAATTTCATGCTAGAATCATCATCCGGATGCCAAAATAAACTAAATATAGCAAAAGATTTGAGTGCACAACGTTTGGTTTAGGTTTGACAGCCATAATCAGCAATTGTGTACATTTGAGCTGAATGTGTCAAAATCTTAAAAATTAACAGGTGCCCAAGCAATTTCATGCTAGAATCATCATCCGGATGCCAAAATAAACTAAATACAGCAAAAGATTTGAGTGCACAACGTTTGGTTTAGGTTTGACAGCCATAATCACCTTTTTATTGCTTTAAATGCGTTTTTAGCGCATGATTGTACATTTGAGCTGAATGTGTCAAAATCTTAAAAATTAACAGGTGCCCAAGCAATTAAGTGCTAGAATCATCATCCGGATGCCAAAATAAACTAAATATAGCAAAAGATTTGAGTACACAACGTTTGGTTTAGATTTGACAGCCATAATCAGCAATTGTGTACATTTGAGCTGAATGTGTCAAAATCTTAAAAATTAACAGGTGCCCAAGCAATTTCATGCTAGAATCATCATCCGGATGCCAAAATAAACTAAATACAGCAAAAGATTTGAGTGCACAACGTTTGGTTTAGGTTTGACAGCCATAATCACCTTTTTATTGCTTTAAATGCGTTTTTAGTGCATGATTGTACATTTGAGCTGAATGTGTCAAAATCTTAAAAATTAACAGGTGCCCAAGCAATTAAGTGCTAGAATCATCATCCGGATGCCAAAATAAACTAAATACAGCAAAAGATTTGAGTGCACAACGTTTGGTTTAGATTTGACAGCCATAATCAGCAATTGTGTACATTTGAGCTGAATGTGTCAAAATCTTAAAAATTAACAGGTGCCCAAGCAATTTCATGCTAGAATCATCATCCGGATGCCAAAATAAACTAAATACAGCAAAAGATTTGAGTGCACAACGTTTGGTTTAGGTTTGACAGCCATAATCACCTTTTTATTGCTTTAAATGCGTTTTTAGCGCATGATTGTACATTTGAGCTGAATGTGTCAAAATCTTAAAAATTAACAGGTGCCCAAGCAATTAAGTGCTAGAATCATCATCCGGATGCCAAAATAAACTAAATACAGCAAAAGATTTGAGTGCACAACGTTTGGTTTAGATTTGACAGCCATAATCAGCAATTGTGTACATTTGAGCTGAATGTGTCAAAATCTTAAAAATTAACAGGTGCCCAAGCAATTTCATGCTAGAATCATCATCCGGATGCCAAAATAAACTAAATACAGCAAAAGATTTGAGTGCACAATGTTTGGTTTAGATTTGACAGCCATAATCAGCAATTGTGTACATTTGAGCTGAATGTGTCAAAATCTTAAAAATTAACAGGTGCCCAAGCAATTTCATGCTAGAATCATCATCCGGATGCCAAAATAAACTAAATACAGCAAAAGATTTGAGTGCACAACGTTTGGTTTAGGTTTGACAGCCATAATCACCTTTTTATTGCTTTAAATGCGTTTTTAGCGCATGATTGTACATTTGAGCTCAATGTGTCAAAATCTTAAAAATTAACAGGTGCCCAAGCAATTTCATGCTAGAATCATCATCCGGATGCCAAAATAAACTAAATACAGCAAAAGATTTGAGTGCACAACGTTTGGTTTAGATTTGACAGCCATAATCAGCAATTGTGTACATTTGAGCTGAATGTGTCAAAATCTTAAAAATTAACAGGTGTCCAAGCAATTTCATGCTAGAATCATCATCCGGATGCCAAAATAACCTAAATACAGCAAAAGATTTGAGTGCACAACGTTTGGTTTAGGTTTGACAGCCATAATCACCTTTTTATTGCTTTAAATGCGTTTTTAGCGCATGATTGTACATTTGAGCTGACTGTGTCAAAATCTTAAAAATTAACAGGTGCCCAAGCAATTTCATGCTAGAATCATCATCCGGATGCCAAAATAAACTAAATACAGCAAAAGATTTGAGTGCACAACGTTTGGTTTAGATTTGACAGCCATAATCAGCAATTGTGTACATTTGAGCTGAATGTGTCAAAATCTTAAAAATTAACAGGTGCCCAAGCAATTTCATGCTAGAATCATCATCCGGATGCCAAAATAAACTAAATACAGCAAAAGATTTGAGTGCACAACGTTTGGTTTAGGTTTGACAGCCATAATCACCTTTTTATTGCTTTAAATGCGTTTTTAGCGCATGATTGTACATTTGAGCTGAATGTGTCAAAATCTTAAAAATTAACAGGTGCCCAAGCAATTTCATGCTAGAATCATCATCCGGATGCCAAAATAAACTAAATATAGCAAAAGATTTGAGTGCACAACGTTTGGTTTAGGTTTGACAGCCATAATCAGCAATTGTGTACATTTGAGCTGAATGTGTCAAAATCTTAAAAATTAACAGGTGCCCAAGCAATTTCATGCTAGAATCATCATCCGGATGCCAAAATAAACTAAATACAGCAAAAGATTTGAGTGCACAACGTTTGGTTTAGGTTTGACAGCCATAATCACCTTTTTATTGCTTTAAATGCGTTTTTAGCGCATGATTGTACATTTGAGCTCAATGTGTCAAAATCTTAAAAATTAACAGGTGCCCAAGCAATTAAGTGCTAGAATCATCATCCGGATGCCAAAATAAACTAAATACAGCAAAAGATTTGAGTGCACAACGTTTGGTTTAGATTTGACAGCCATAATCAGCAATTGTGTACATTTGAGCTGAATGTGTCAAAATCTTAAAAATTAACAGGTGCCCAAGCAATTTCATGCTAGAATCATCATCCGGATGCCAAAATAAACTAAATACAGCAAAAGATTTGAGTGCACAACGTTTGGTTTAGGTTTGACAGCCATAATCACCTTTTTATTGCTTTAAATGCGTTTTTAGCGCATGATTGTACATTTGAGCTGAATGTGTCAAAATCTTAAAAATTAACAGGTGCCCAAGCAATTAAGTGCTAGAATCATCATCCGGATGCCAAAATAAACTAAATACAGCAAAAGATTTGAGTGCACAACGTTTGGTTTAGATTTGACAGCCATAATCAGCAATTGTGTACATTTGAGCTGAATGTGTCAAAATCTTTAAAATTAACAGGTGCCCAAGCAATTTCATGCTAGAATCATCATCCGGATGCCAAAATAAACTAAATACAGCAAAAGATTTGAGTGCACAACGTTTGGTTTAGGTTTGACAGCCATAATCACCTTTTTATTGCTTTAAATGCGTTTTTAGCGCATGATTGTACATTTGAGCTGAATGTGTCAAAATCTTAAAAATTAACAGGTGCCCAAGCAATTTCATGCTAGAATCATCATCCGGATGCCAAAATAAACTAAATATAGCAAAAGATTTGAGTGCACAACGTTTGGTTTAGGTTTGACAGCCATAATCAGCAATTGTGTACATTTGAGCTGAATGTGTCAAAATCTTAAAAATTAACAGGTGCCCAAGCAATTTCATGCTAGAATCATCATCCGGATGCCAAAATAAACTAAATACAGCAAAAGATTTGAGTGCACAACGTTTGGTTTAGGTTTGACAGCCATAATCACCTTTTTATTGCTTTAAATGCGTTTTTAGCGCATGATTGTACATTTCAGCTGAATGTGTCAAAATCTTAAAAATTGACAGGTGCCCAAGCAATTTCATGCTAGAATCATCATCCGGATGCCAAAATAAACTAAATACAGCAAAAGATTTGAGTGCACAACGTTTGGTTTAGATTTGACAGCCATAATCAGCAATTGTGTACATTTGAGCTGAATGTGTCAAAATCTTAAAAATTAACAGGTGCCCAAGCAATTTCATGCTAGAATCATCATCCGGATGCCAAAATAAACTAAATACAGCAAAATATTTGAGTGCACAACGTTTGGTTTAGGTTTGACAGCCATAATCACCTTTTTATTGCTTTAAATGCGTTTTTAGCGCATGATTGTACATTTGAGCTGAATGTGTCAAAATCTTAAAAATTAACAGGTGCCCAAGCAATTAAGTGCTAGAATCATCATCCGGATGCCAAAATAAACTAAATACAGCAAAAGATTTGAGTGCACAACGTTTGGTTTAGATTTGACAGCCATAATCAGCAATTGTGTACATTTGAGCTGAATGTGTCAAAATCTTAAAAATTAACAGGTGCCCAAGCAATTTCATGCTAGAATCATCATCCGGATGCCAAAATAAACTAAATACAGCAAAAGATTTGAGTGCAAAACGTTTGGTTTAGGTTTGACAGCCATAATCACCTTTTTATTGCTTTAAATGCGTTTTTAGCGCATGATTGTACATTTGAGCTGAATGTGTCAAAATCTTAAAAATTAACAGGTGCCCAAGCAATTAAGTGCTAGAATCATCATCCGGATGCCAAAATAAACTAAATATAGCAAAAGATTTGAGTGCACAACGTTTGGTTTAGGTTTGACAGCCATAATCAGCAATTGTGTACATTTGAGCTGAATGTGTCAAAATCTTAAAAATTAACAGGTGCCCAAGCAATTTCATGCTAGAATCATCATCCGGATGCCAAAATAAACTAAATACAGCAAAAGATTTGAGTGCACAACGTTTGGTTTAGGTTTGACAGCCATAATCACCTTTTTATTGCTTTAAATGCGTTTTTAGCGCATGATTGTACATTTGAGCTGAATGTGTCAAAATCTTAAAAATTAACAGGTGCCCAAGCAATTAAGTGCTAGAATCATCATCCGGATGCCAAAATAAACTAAATACAGCAAAAGATTTGAGTGCACAACGTTTGGTTTAGATTTGACAGCCATAATCAGCAATTGTGTACATTTGAGCTGAATGTGTCAAAATCTTAAAAATTAACAGGTGCCCAAGCAATTTCATGCTAGAATCATCATCCGGATGCCAAAATAAACTAAATACAGCAAAAGATTTGAGTGCACAACGTTTGGTTTAGGTTTGACAGCCATAATCACCTTTTTATTGCTTTAAATGCGTTTTTAGCGCATGATTGTACATTTCAGCTGAATGTGTCAAAATCTTAAAAATTGACAGGTGCCCAAGCAATTTCATGCTAGAATCATCATCCGGATGCCAAAATAAACTAAATACAGCAAAAGATTTGAGTGCACAACGTTTGGTTTAGATTTGACAGCCATAATCAGCAATTGTGTACATTTGAGCTGAATGTGTCAAAATCTTAAAAATTAACAGGTGCCCAAGCAATTTCATGCTAGAATCATCATCCGGATGCCAAAATAAACTAAATACAGCAAAAGATTTGAGTGCACAACGTTTGGTTTAGGTTTGACAGCCATAATCACCTTTTTATTGCTTTAAATGCGTTTTTAGCGCATGATTGTACATTTCAGCTGAATGTGTCAAAATCTTAAAAATTGACAGGTGCCCAAGCAATTTCATGCTAGAATCATCATCCGGATGCCAAAATAAACTAAATACAGCAAAAGATTTGAGTGCACAACGTTTGGTTTAGATTTGACAGCCATAATCAGCAATTGTGTACATTTGAGCTGAATGTGTCAAAATCTTAAAAATTAACAGGTGCCCAAGCAATTTCATGCTAGAATCATCATCCGGATGCCAAAATAAACTAAATACAGCAAAAGATTTGAGTGCACAACGTTTGGTTTAGGTTTGACAGCCATAATCACCTTTTTATTGCTTTAAATGCGTTTTTAGCGCATGATTGTACATTTGAGCTCAATGTGTCAAAATCTTAAAAATTAACAGGTGCCCAAGCAATTAAGTGCTAGAATCATCATCCGGATGCCAAAATAAACTAAATACAGCAAAAGATTTGAGTGCACAACGTTTGGTTTAGATTTGACAGCCATAATCAGCAATTGTGTACATTTGAGCTGAATGTGTCAAAATCTTAAAAATTAACAGGTGCCCAAGCAATTTCATGCTAGAATCATCATCCGGATGCCAAAATAAACTAAATACAGCAAAAGATTTGAGTGCACAACGTTTGGTTTAGGTTTGACAGCCATAATCACCTTTTTATTGCTTTAAATGCGTTTTTAGCGCATGATTGTACATTTGAGCTGAATGTGTCAAAATCTTAAAAATTAACAGGTGCCCAAGCAATTTCATGCTAGAATCATCATCCGGATGCCAAAATAAACTAAATATAGCAAAAGATTTGAGTGCACAACGTTTGGTTTAGGTTTGACAGCCATAATCAGCAATTGTGTACATTTGAGCTGAATGTGTCAAAATCTTAAAAATTAACAGGTGCCCAAGCAATTTCATGCTAGAATCATCATCCGGATGCCAAAATAAACTAAATACAGCAAAAGATTTGAGTGCACAACGTTTGGTTTAGGTTTGACAGCCATAATCACCTTTTTATTGCTTTAAATGCGTTTTTAGCGCATGATTGTACATTTGAGCTGAATGTGTCAAAATCTTAAAAATTAACAGGTGCCCAAGCAATTAAGTGCTAGAATCATCATCCGGATGCCAAAATAAACTAAATATAGCAAAAGATTTGAGTACACAACGTTTGGTTTAGATTTGACAGCCATAATCAGCAATTGTGTACATTTGAGCTGAATGTGTCAAAATCTTAAAAATTAACAGGTGCCCAAGCAATTTCATGCTAGAATCATCATCCGGATGCCAAAATAAACTAAATACAGCAAAAGATTTGAGTGCACAACGTTTGGTTTAGGTTTGACAGCCATAATCACCTTTTTATTGCTTTAAATGCGTTTTTAGTGCATGATTGTACATTTGAGCTGAATGTGTCAAAATCTTAAAAATTAACAGGTGCCCAAGCAATTAAGTGCTAGAATCATCATCCGGATGCCAAAATAAACTAAATACAGCAAAAGATTTGAGTGCACAACGTTTGGTTTAGATTTGACAGCCATAATCAGCAATTGTGTACATTTGAGCTGAATGTGTCAAAATCTTAAAAATTAACAGGTGCCCAAGCAATTTCATGCTAGAATCATCATCCGGATGCCAAAATAAACTAAATACAGCAAAAGATTTGAGTGCACAACGTTTGGTTTAGGTTTGACAGCCATAATCACCTTTTTATTGCTTTAAATGCGTTTTTAGCGCATGATTGTACATTTGAGCTGAATGTGTCAAAATCTTAAAAATTAACAGGTGCCCAAGCAATTAAGTGCTAGAATCATCATCCGGATGCCAAAATAAACTAAATACAGCAAAAGATTTGAGTGCACAACGTTTGGTTTAGATTTGACAGCCATAATCAGCAATTGTGTACATTTGAGCTGAATGTGTCAAAATCTTAAAAATTAACAGGTGCCCAAGCAATTTCATGCTAGAATCATCATCCGGATGCCAAAATAAACTAAATACAGCAAAAGATTTGAGTGCACAATGTTTGGTTTAGATTTGACAGCCATAATCAGCAATTGTGTACATTTGAGCTGAATGTGTCAAAATCTTAAAAATTAACAGGTGCCCAAGCAATTTCATGCTAGAATCATCATCCGGATGCCAAAATAAACTAAATACAGCAAAAGATTTGAGTGCACAACGTTTGGTTTAGGTTTGACAGCCATAATCACCTTTTTATTGCTTTAAATGCGTTTTTAGCGCATGATTGTACATTTGAGCTCAATGTGTCAAAATCTTAAAAATTAACAGGTGCCCAAGCAATTTCATGCTAGAATCATCATCCGGATGCCAAAATAAACTAAATACAGCAAAAGATTTGAGTGCACAACGTTTGGTTTAGATTTGACAGCCATAATCAGCAATTGTGTACATTTGAGCTGAATGTGTCAAAATCTTAAAAATTAACAGGTGTCCAAGCAATTTCATGCTAGAATCATCATCCGGATGCCAAAATAACCTAAATACAGCAAAAGATTTGAGTGCACAACGTTTGGTTTAGGTTTGACAGCCATAATCACCTTTTTATTGCTTTAAATGCGTTTTTAGCGCATGATTGTACATTTGAGCTGACTGTGTCAAAATCTTAAAAATTAACAGGTGCCCAAGCAATTTCATGCTAGAATCATCATCCGGATGCCAAAATAAACTAAATACAGCAAAAGATTTGAGTGCACAACGTTTGGTTTAGATTTGACAGCCATAATCAGCAATTGTGTACATTTGAGCTGAATGTGTCAAAATCTTAAAAATTAACAGGTGCCCAAGCAATTTCATGCTAGAATCATCATCCGGATGCCAAAATAAACTAAATACAGCAAAAGATTTGAGTGCACAACGTTTGGTTTAGGTTTGACAGCCATAATCACCTTTTTATTGCTTTAAATGCGTTTTTAGCGCATGATTGTACATTTGAGCTGAATGTGTCAAAATCTTAAAAATTAACAGGTGCCCAAGCAATTTCATGCTAGAATCATCATCCGGATGCCAAAATAAACTAAATATAGCAAAAGATTTGAGTGCACAACGTTTGGTTTAGGTTTGACAGCCATAATCAGCAATTGTGTACATTTGAGCTGAATGTGTCAAAATCTTAAAAATTAACAGGTGCCCAAGCAATTTCATGCTAGAATCATCATCCGGATGCCAAAATAAACTAAATACAGCAAAAGATTTGAGTGCACAACGTTTGGTTTAGGTTTGACAGCCATAATCACCTTTTTATTGCTTTAAATGCGTTTTTAGCGCATGATTGTACATTTGAGCTCAATGTGTCAAAATCTTAAAAATTAACAGGTGCCCAAGCAATTAAGTGCTAGAATCATCATCCGGATGCCAAAATAAACTAAATACAGCAAAAGATTTGAGTGCACAACGTTTGGTTTAGATTTGACAGCCATAATCAGCAATTGTGTACATTTGAGCTGAATGTGTCAAAATCTTAAAAATTAACAGGTGCCCAAGCAATTTCATGCTAGAATCATCATCCGGATGCCAAAATAAACTAAATACAGCAAAAGATTTGAGTGCACAACGTTTGGTTTAGGTTTGACAGCCATAATCACCTTTTTATTGCTTTAAATGCGTTTTTAGCGCATGATTGTACATTTGAGCTGAATGTGTCAAAATCTTAAAAATTAACAGGTGCCCAAGCAATTAAGTGCTAGAATCATCATCCGGATGCCAAAATAAACTAAATACAGCAAAAGATTTGAGTGCACAACGTTTGGTTTAGATTTGACAGCCATAATCAGCAATTGTGTACATTTGTGCTGAATGTGTCAAAATCTTTAAAATTAACAGGTGCCCAAGCAATTTCATGCTAGAATCATCATCCGGATGCCAAAATAAACTAAATACAGCAAAAGATTTGAGTGCACAACGTTTGGTTTAGGTTTGACAGCCATAATCACCTTTTTATTGCTTTAAATGCGTTTTTAGCGCATGATTGTACATTTGAGCTGAATGTGTCAAAATCTTAAAAATTAACAGGTGCCCAAGCAATTTCATGCTAGAATCATCATCCGGATGCCAAAATAAACTAAATATAGCAAAAGATTTGAGTGCACAACGTTTGGTTTAGGTTTGACAGCCATAATCAGCAATTGTGTACATTTGAGCTGAATGTGTCAAAATCTTAAAAATTAACAGGTGCCCAAGCAATTTCATGCTAGAATCATCATCCGGATGCCAAAATAAACTAAATACAGCAAAAGATTTGAGTGCACAACGTTTGGTTTAGGTTTGACAGCCATAATCACCTTTTTATTGCTTTAAATGCGTTTTTAGCGCATGATTGTACATTTCAGCTGAATGTGTCAAAATCTTAAAAATTGACAGGTGCCCAAGCAATTTCATGCTAGAATCATCATCCGGATGCCAAAATAAACTAAATACAGCAAAAGATTTGAGTGCACAACGTTTGGTTTAGATTTGACAGCCATAATCAGCAATTGTGTACATTTGAGCTGAATGTGTCAAAATCTTAAAAATTAACAGGTGCCCAAGCAATTTCATGCTAGAATCATCATCCGGATGCCAAAATAAACTAAATACAGCAAAATATTTGAGTGCACAACGTTTGGTTTAGGTTTGACAGCCATAATCACCTTTTTATTGCTTTAAATGCGTTTTTAGCGCATGATTGTACATTTGAGCTGAATGTGTCAAAATCTTAAAAATTAACAGGTGCCCAAGCAATTAAGTGCTAGAATCATCATCCGGATGCCAAAATAAACTAAATACAGCAAAAGATTTGAGTGCACAACGTTTGGTTTAGATTTGACAGCCATAATCAGCAATTGTGTACATTTGAGCTGAATGTGTCAAAATCTTAAAAATTAACAGGTGCCCAAGCAATTTCATGCTAGAATCATCATCCGGATGCCAAAATAAACTAAATACAGCAAAAGATTTGAGTGCAAAACGTTTGGTTTAGGTTTGACAGCCATAATCACCTTTTTATTGCTTTAAATGCGTTTTTAGCGCATGATTGTACATTTGAGCTGAATGTGTCAAAATCTTAAAAATTAACAGGTGCCCAAGCAATTAAGTGCTAGAATCATCATCCGGATGCCAAAATAAACTAAATATAGCAAAAGATTTGAGTGCACAACGTTTGGTTTAGGTTTGACAGCCATAATCAGCAATTGTGTACATTTGAGCTGAATGTGTCAAAATCTTAAAAATTAACAGGTGCCCAAGCAATTTCATGCTAGAATCATCATCCGGATGCCAAAATAAACTAAATACAGCAAAAGATTTGAGTGCACAACGTTTGGTTTAGGTTTGACAGCCATAATCACCTTTTTATTGCTTTAAATGCGTTTTTAGCGCATGATTGTACATTTGAGCTGAATGTGTCAAAATCTTAAAAATTAACAGGTGCCCAAGCAATTAAGTGCTAGAATCATCATCCGGATGCCAAAATAAACTAAATACAGCAAAAGATTTGAGTGCACAACGTTTGGTTTAGATTTGACAGCCATAATCAGCAATTGTGTACATTTGAGCTGAATGTGTCAAAATCTTAAAAATTAACAGGTGCCCAAGCAATTTCATGCTAGAATCATCATCCGGATGCCAAAATAAACTAAATACAGCAAAAGATTTGAGTGCACAACGTTTGGTTTAGGTTTGACAGCCATAATCACCTTTTTATTGCTTTAAATGCGTTTTTAGCGCATGATTGTACATTTCAGCTGAATGTGTCAAAATCTTAAAAATTGACAGGTGCCCAAGCAATTTCATGCTAGAATCATCATCCGGATGCCAAAATAAACTAAATACAGCAAAAGATTTGAGTGCACAACGTTTGGTTTAGATTTGACAGCCATAATCAGCAATTGTGTACATTTGAGCTGAATGTGTCAAAATCTTAAAAATTAACAGGTGCCCAAGCAATTTCATGCTAGAATCATCATCCGGATGCCAAAATAAACTAAATACAGCAAAAGATTTGAGTGCACAACGTTTGGTTTAGGTTTGACAGCCATAATCACCTTTTTATTGCTTTAAATGCGTTTTTAGCGCATGATTGTACATTTCAGCTGAATGTGTCAAAATCTTAAAAATTGACAGGTGCCCAAGCAATTTCATGCTAGAATCATCATCCGGATGCCAAAATAAACTAAATACAGCAAAAGATTTGAGTGCACAACGTTTGGTTTAGATTTGACAGCCATAATCAGCAATTGTGTACATTTGAGCTGAATGTGTCAAAATCTTAAAAATTAACAGGTGCCCAAGCAATTTCATGCTAGAATCATCATCCGGATGCCAAAATAAACTAAATACAGCAAAAGATTTGAGTGCACAACGTTTGGTTTAGGTTTGACAGCCATAATCACCTTTTTATTGCTTTAAATGCGTTTTTAGCGCATGATTGTACATTTGAGCTCAATGTGTCAAAATCTTAAAAATTAACAGGTGCCCAAGCAATTAAGTGCTAGAATCATCATCCGGATGCCAAAATAAACTAAATACAGCAAAAGATTTGAGTGCACAACGTTTGGTTTAGATTTGACAGCCATAATCAGCAATTGTGTACATTTGAGCTGAATGTGTCAAAATCTTAAAAATTAACAGGTGCCCAAGCAATTTCATGCTAGAATCATCATCCGGATGCCAAAATAAACTAAATACAGCAAAAGATTTGAGTGCACAACGTTTGGTTTAGGTTTGACAGCCATAATCACCTTTTTATTGCTTTAAATGCGTTTTTAGCGCATGATTGTACATTTGAGCTGAATGTGTCAAAATCTTAAAAATTAACAGGTGCCCAAGCAATTTCATGCTAGAATCATCATCCGGATGCCAAAATAAACTAAATATAGCAAAAGATTTGAGTGCACAACGTTTGGTTTAGGTTTGACAGCCATAATCAGCAATTGTGTACATTTGAGCTGAATGTGTCAAAATCTTAAAAATTAACAGGTGCCCAAGCAATTTCATGCTAGAATCATCATCCGGATGCCAAAATAAACTAAATACAGCAAAAGATTTGAGTGCACAACGTTTGGTTTAGGTTTGACAGCCATAATCACCTTTTTATTGCTTTAAATGCGTTTTTAGCGCATGATTGTACATTTGAGCTGAATGTGTCAAAATCTTAAAAATTAACAGGTGCCCAAGCAATTAAGTGCTAGAATCATCATCCGGATGCCAAAATAAACTAAATATAGCAAAAGATTTGAGTACACAACGTTTGGTTTAGATTTGACAGCCATAATCAGCAATTGTGTACATTTGAGCTGAATGTGTCAAAATCTTAAAAATTAACAGGTGCCCAAGCAATTTCATGCTAGAATCATCATCCGGATGCCAAAATAAACTAAATACAGCAAAAGATTTGAGTGCACAACGTTTGGTTTAGGTTTGACAGCCATAATCACCTTTTTATTGCTTTAAATGCGTTTTTAGTGCATGATTGTACATTTGAGCTGAATGTGTCAAAATCTTAAAAATTAACAGGTGCCCAAGCAATTAAGTGCTAGAATCATCATCCGGATGCCAAAATAAACTAAATACAGCAAAAGATTTGAGTGCACAACGTTTGGTTTAGATTTGACAGCCATAATCAGCAATTGTGTACATTTGAGCTGAATGTGTCAAAATCTTAAAAATTAACAGGTGCCCAAGCAATTTCATGCTAGAATCATCATCCGGATGCCAAAATAAACTAAATACAGCAAAAGATTTGAGTGCACAACGTTTGGTTTAGGTTTGACAGCCATAATCACCTTTTTATTGCTTTAAATGCGTTTTTAGCGCATGATTGTACATTTGAGCTGAATGTGTCAAAATCTTAAAAATTAACAGGTGCCCAAGCAATTAAGTGCTAGAATCATCATCCGGATGCCAAAATAAACTAAATACAGCAAAAGATTTGAGTGCACAACGTTTGGTTTAGATTTGACAGCCATAATCAGCAATTGTGTACATTTGAGCTGAATGTGTCAAAATCTTAAAAATTAACAGGTGCCCAAGCAATTTCATGCTAGAATCATCATCCGGATGCCAAAATAAACTAAATACAGCAAAAGATTTGAGTGCACAATGTTTGGTTTAGATTTGACAGCCATAATCAGCAATTGTGTACATTTGAGCTGAATGTGTCAAAATCTTAAAAATTAACAGGTGCCCAAGCAATTTCATGCTAGAATCATCATCCGGATGCCAAAATAAACTAAATACAGCAAAAGATTTGAGTGCACAACGTTTGGTTTAGGTTTGACAGCCATAATCACCTTTTTATTGCTTTAAATGCGTTTTTAGCGCATGATTGTACATTTGAGCTCAATGTGTCAAAATCTTAAAAATTAACAGGTGCCCAAGCAATTTCATGCTAGAATCATCATCCGGATGCCAAAATAAACTAAATACAGCAAAAGATTTGAGTGCACAACGTTTGGTTTAGATTTGACAGCCATAATCAGCAATTGTGTACATTTGAGCTGAATGTGTCAAAATCTTAAAAATTAACAGGTGTCCAAGCAATTTCATGCTAGAATCATCATCCGGATGCCAAAATAACCTAAATACAGCAAAAGATTTGAGTGCACAACGTTTGGTTTAGGTTTGACAGCCATAATCACCTTTTTATTGCTTTAAATGCGTTTTTAGCGCATGATTGTACATTTGAGCTGACTGTGTCAAAATCTTAAAAATTAACAGGTGCCCAAGCAATTTCATGCTAGAATCATCATCCGGATGCCAAAATAAACTAAATACAGCAAAAGATTTGAGTGCACAACGTTTGGTTTAGATTTGACAGCCATAATCAGCAATTGTGTACATTTGAGCTGAATGTGTCAAAATCTTAAAAATTAACAGGTGCCCAAGCAATTTCATGCTAGAATCATCATCCGGATGCCAAAATAAACTAAATACAGCAAAAGATTTGAGTGCACAACGTTTGGTTTAGGTTTGACAGCCATAATCACCTTTTTATTGCTTTAAATGCGTTTTTAGCGCATGATTGTACATTTGAGCTGAATGTGTCAAAATCTTAAAAATTAACAGGTGCCCAAGCAATTTCATGCTAGAATCATCATCCGGATGCCAAAATAAACTAAATATAGCAAAAGATTTGAGTGCACAACGTTTGGTTTAGGTTTGACAGCCATAATCAGCAATTGTGTACATTTGAGCTGAATGTGTCAAAATCTTAAAAATTAACAGGTGCCCAAGCAATTTCATGCTAGAATCATCATCCGGATGCCAAAATAAACTAAATACAGCAAAAGATTTGAGTGCACAACGTTTGGTTTAGGTTTGACAGCCATAATCACCTTTTTATTGCTTTAAATGCGTTTTTAGCGCATGATTGTACATTTGAGCTCAATGTGTCAAAATCTTAAAAATTAACAGGTGCCCAAGCAATTAAGTGCTAGAATCATCATCCGGATGCCAAAATAAACTAAATACAGCAAAAGATTTGAGTGCACAACGTTTGGTTTAGATTTGACAGCCATAATCAGCAATTGTGTACATTTGAGCTGAATGTGTCAAAATCTTAAAAATTAACAGGTGCCCAAGCAATTTCATGCTAGAATCATCATCCGGATGCCAAAATAAACTAAATACAGCAAAAGATTTGAGTGCACAACGTTTGGTTTAGGTTTGACAGCCATAATCACCTTTTTATTGCTTTAAATGCGTTTTTAGCGCATGATTGTACATTTGAGCTGAATGTGTCAAAATCTTAAAAATTAACAGGTGCCCAAGCAATTAAGTGCTAGAATCATCATCCGGATGCCAAAATAAACTAAATACAGCAAAAGATTTGAGTGCACAACGTTTGGTTTAGATTTGACAGCCATAATCAGCAATTGTGTACATTTGAGCTGAATGTGTCAAAATCTTTAAAATTAACAGGTGCCCAAGCAATTTCATGCTAGAATCATCATCCGGATGCCAAAATAAACTAAATACAGCAAAAGATTTGAGTGCACAACGTTTGGTTTAGGTTTGACAGCCATAATCACCTTTTTATTGCTTTAAATGCGTTTTTAGCGCATGATTGTACATTTGAGCTGAATGTGTCAAAATCTTAAAAATTAACAGGTGCCCAAGCAATTTCATGCTAGAATCATCATCCGGATGCCAAAATAAACTAAATATAGCAAAAGATTTGAGTGCACAACGTTTGGTTTAGGTTTGACAGCCATAATCAGCAATTGTGTACATTTGAGCTGAATGTGTCAAAATCTTAAAAATTAACAGGTGCCCAAGCAATTTCATGCTAGAATCATCATCCGGATGCCAAAATAAACTAAATACAGCAAAAGATTTGAGTGCACAACGTTTGGTTTAGGTTTGACAGCCATAATCACCTTTTTATTGCTTTAAATGCGTTTTTAGCGCATGATTGTACATTTCAGCTGAATGTGTCAAAATCTTAAAAATTGACAGGTGCCCAAGCAATTTCATGCTAGAATCATCATCCGGATGCCAAAATAAACTAAATACAGCAAAAGATTTGAGTGCACAACGTTTGGTTTAGATTTGACAGCCATAATCAGCAATTGTGTACATTTGAGCTGAATGTGTCAAAATCTTAAAAATTAACAGGTGCCCAAGCAATTTCATGCTAGAATCATCATCCGGATGCCAAAATAAACTAAATACAGCAAAATATTTGAGTGCACAACGTTTGGTTTAGGTTTGACAGCCATAATCACCTTTTTATTGCTTTAAATGCGTTTTTAGCGCATGATTGTACATTTGAGCTGAATGTGTCAAAATCTTAAAAATTAACAGGTGCCCAAGCAATTAAGTGCTAGAATCATCATCCGGATGCCAAAATAAACTAAATACAGCAAAAGATTTGAGTGCACAACGTTTGGTTTAGATTTGACAGCCATAATCAGCAATTGTGTACATTTGAGCTGAATGTGTCAAAATCTTAAAAATTAACAGGTGCCCAAGCAATTTCATGCTAGAATCATCATCCGGATGCCAAAATAAACTAAATACAGCAAAAGATTTGAGTGCACAACGTTTGGTTTAGGTTTGACAGCCATAATCACCTTTTTATTGCTTTAAATGCGTTTTTAGCGCATGATTGTACATTTGAGCTGAATGTGTCAAAATCTTAAAAATTAACAGGTGCCCAAGCAATTAAGTGCTAGAATCATCATCCGGATGCCAAAATAAACTAAATATAGCAAAAGATTTGAGTGCACAACGTTTGGTTTAGGTTTGACAGCCATAATCAGCAATTGTGTACATTTGAGCTGAATGTGTCAAAATCTTAAAAATTAACAGGTGCCCAAGCAATTTCATGCTAGAATCATCATCCGGATGCCAAAATAAACTAAATACAGCAAAAGATTTGAGTGCACAACGTTTGGTTTAGGTTTGACAGCCATAATCACCTTTTTATTGCTTTAAATGCGTTTTTAGCGCATGATTGTACATTTGAGCTGAATGTGTCAAAATCTTAAAAATTAACAGGTGCCCAAGCAATTAAGTGCTAGAATCATCATCCGGATGCCAAAATAAACTAAATACAGCAAAAGATTTGAGTGCACAACGTTTGGTTTAGATTTGACAGCCATAATCAGCAATTGTGTACATTTGAGCTGAATGTGTCAAAATCTTAAAAATTAACAGGTGCCCAAGCAATTTCATGCTAGAATCATCATCCGGATGCCAAAATAAACTAAATACAGCAAAAGATTTGAGTGCACAACGTTTGGTTTAGGTTTGACAGCCATAATCACCTTTTTATTGCTTTAAATGCGTTTTTAGCGCATGATTGTACATTTCAGCTGAATGTGTCAAAATCTTAAAAATTGACAGGTGCCCAAGCAATTTCATGCTAGAATCATCATCCGGATGCCAAAATAAACTAAATACAGCAAAAGATTTGAGTGCACAACGTTTGGTTTAGATTTGACAGCCATAATCAGCAATTGTGTACATTTGAGCTGAATGTGTCAAAATCTTAAAAATTAACAGGTGCCCAAGCAATTTCATGCTAGAATCATCATCCGGATGCCAAAATAAACTAAATACAGCAAAAGATTTGAGTGCACAACGTTTGGTTTAGGTTTGACAGCCATAATCACCTTTTTATTGCTTTAAATGCGTTTTTAGCGCATGATTGTACATTTCAGCTGAATGTGTCAAAATCTTAAAAATTGACAGGTGCCCAAGCAATTTCATGCTAGAATCATCATCCGGATGCCAAAATAAACTAAATACAGCAAAAGATTTGAGTGCACAACGTTTGGTTTAGATTTGACAGCCATAATCAGCAATTGTGTACATTTGAGCTGAATGTGTCAAAATCTTAAAAATTAACAGGTGCCCAAGCAATTTCATGCTAGAATCATCATCCGGATGCCAAAATAAACTAAATACAGCAAAAGATTTGAGTGCACAACGTTTGGTTTAGGTTTGACAGCCATAATCACCTTTTTATTGCTTTAAATGCGTTTTTAGCGCATGATTGTACATTTGAGCTGAATGTGTCAAAATCTTAAAAATTAACAGGTGCCCAAGCAATTAAGTGCTAGAATCATCATCCGGATGCCAAAATAAACTAAATACAGCAAAAGATTTGAGTGCACAACGTTTGGTTTAGATTTGACAGCCATAATCAGCAATTGTGTACATTTGAGCTGAATGTGTCAAAATCTTAAAAATTAACAGGTGCCCAAGCAATTTCATGCTAGAATCATCATCCGGATGCCAAAATAAACTAAATACAGCAAAAGATTTGAGTGCACAACGTTTGGTTTAGGTTTGACAGCCATAATCACCTTTTTATTGCTTTAAATGCGTTTTTAGCGCATGATTGTACATTTGAGCTGAATGTGTCAAAATCTTAAAAATTAACAGGTGCCCAAGCAATTAAGTGCTAGAATCATCATCCGGATGCCAAAATAAACTAAATATAGCAAAAGATTTGAGTGCACAACGTTTGGTTTAGGTTTGACAGCCATAATCAGCAATTGTGTACATTTGAGCTGAATGTGTCAAAATCTTAAAAATTAACAGGTGCCCAAGCAATTTCATGCTAGAATCATCATCCGGATGCCAAAATAAACTAAATACAGCAAAAGATTTGAGTGCACAACGTTTGGTTTAGGTTTGACAGCCATAATCACCTTTTTATTGCTTTAAATGCGTTTTTAGCGCATGATTGTACATTTGAGCTCAATGTGTCAAAATCTTAAAAATTAACAGGTGCCCAAGCAATTAAGTGCTAGAATCATCATCCGGATGCCAAAATAAACTAAATACAGCAAAAGATTTGAGTGCACAACGTTTGGTTTAGATTTGACAGCCATAATCAGCAATTGTGTACATTTGAGCTGAATGTGTCAAAATCTTAAAAATTAACAGGTGCCCAAGCAATTTCATGCTAGAATCATCATCCGGATGCCAAAATAAACTAAATACAGCAAAAGATTTGAGTGCACAACGTTTGGTTTAGGTTTGACAGCCATAATCACCTTTTTATTGCTTTAAATGCGTTTTTAGCGCATGATTGTACATTTGAGCTGAATGTGTCAAAATCTTAAAAATTAACAGGTGCCCAAGCAATTTCATGCTAGAATCATCATCCGGATGCCAAAATAAACTAAATATAGCAAAAGATTTGAGTGCACAACGTTTGGTTTAGGTTTGACAGCCATAATCAGCAATTGTGTACATTTGAGCTGAATGTGTCAAAATCTTAAAAATTAACAGGTGCCCAAGCAATTTCATGCTAGAATCATCATCCGGATGCCAAAATAAACTAAATACAGCAAAAGATTTGAGTGCACAACGTTTGGTTTAGGTTTGACAGCCATAATCACCTTTTTATTGCTTTAAATGCGTTTTTAGCGCATGATTGTACATTTGAGCTGAATGTGTCAAAATCTTAAAAATTAACAGGTGCCCAAGCAATTAAGTGCTAGAATCATCATCCGGATGCCAAAATAAACTAAATACAGCAAAAGATTTGAGTGCACAACGTTTGGTTTAGATTTGACAGCCATAATCAGCAATTGTGTACATTTGAGCTGAATGTGTCAAAATCTTAAAAATTAACAGGTGCCCAAGCAATTTCATGCTAGAATCATCATCCTGATGCCAAAATAAACTAAATACAGCAAAAGATTTGAGTGCACAACGTTTGGTTTAGGTTTGACAGCCATAATCACCTTTTTATTGCTTTAAATGCGTTTTTAGCGCATGATTGTATATTTGAGCTCAATGTGTCAAAATCTTAAAAATTAACAGGTGCCCAAGCAATTAAGTGCTAGAATCATCATCCGGATGCCAAAATAAACTAAATACAGCAAAAGATTTGAGTGCACAACGTTTGGTTTAGATTTGACAGCCATAATCAGCAATTGTGTACATTTGAGCTGAATGTGTCAAAATCTTAAAAATTAACAGGTGCCCAATCAATTTCATGCTAGAATCATCATCCGGATGCCAAAATAAACTAAATACAGCAAAAGATTTGAGTGCACAACGTTTGGTTTAGGTTTGACAGCCATAATCACCTTTTTATTGCTTTAAATGCGTTTTTAGCGCATGATTGTACATTTGAGCTGAATGTGTCAAAATCTTAAAAATTAACAGGTGCCCAAGCAATTTCATGCTAGAATCATCATCCGGATGCCAAAATAAACTAAATATAGCAAAAGATTTGAGTGCACAACGTTTGGTTTAGGTTTGACAGCCATAATCAGCAATTGTGTACATTTGAGCTGAATGTGTCAAAACTTAAAAATTAACAGGTGCCCAAGCAATTTCATGCTAGAATCATCATCCGGATGCCAAAATAAACTAAATACAGCAAAAGATTTGAGTGCACAACGTTTGGTTTAGGTTTGACAGCCATAATCACCTTTTTATTGCTTTAAATGCGTTTTTAGCGCATGATTGTACATTTGAGCTGAATGTGTCAAAATCTTAAAAATTAACAGGTGCCCAAGCAATTAAGTGCTAGAATCATCATCCGGATGCCAAAATAAACTAAATATAGCAAAAGATTTGAGTACACAACGTTTGGTTTAGATTTGACAGCCATAATCAGCAATTGTGTACATTTGAGCTGAATGTGTCAAAATCTTAAAAATTAACAGGTGCCCAAGCAATTTCATGCTAGAATCATCATCCGGATGCCAAAATAAACTAAATACAGCAAAAGATTTGAGTGCACAACGTTTGGTTTAGGTTTGACAGCCATAATCACCTTTTTATTGCTTTAAATGCGTTTTTAGTGCATGATTGTACATTTGAGCTGAATGTGTCAAAATCTTAAAAATTAACAGGTGCCCAAGCAATTAAGTGCTAGAATCATCATCCGGATGCCAAAATAAACTAAATACAGCAAAAGATTTGAGTGCACAACGTTTGGTTTAGATTTGACAGCCATAATCAGCAATTGTGTACATTTGAGCTGAATGTGTCAAAATCTTAAAAATTAACAGGTGCCCAAGCAATTTCATGCTAGAATCATCATCCGGATGCCAAAATAAACTAAATACAGCAAAAGATTTGAGTGCACAACGTTTGGTTTAGGTTTGACAGCCATAATCACCTTTTTATTGCTTTAAATGCGTTTTTAGCGCATGATTGTACATTTGAGCTGAATGTGTCAAAATCTTAAAAATTAACAGGTGCCCAAGCAATTAAGTGCTAGAATCATCATCCGGATGCCAAAATAAACTAAATACAGCAAAAGATTTGAGTGCACAACGTTTGGTTTAGATTTGACAGCCATAATCAGCAATTGTGTACATTTGAGCTGAATGTGTCAAAATCTTAAAAATTAACAGGTGCCCAAGCAATTTCATGCTAGAATCATCATCCGGATGCCAAAATAAACTAAATACAGCAAAAGATTTGAGTGCACAATGTTTGGTTTAGATTTGACAGCCATAATCAGCAATTGTGTACATTTGAGCTGAATGTGTCAAAATCTTAAAAATTAACAGGTGCCCAAGCAATTTCATGCTAGAATCATCATCCGGATGCCAAAATAAACTAAATACAGCAAAAGATTTGAGTGCACAACGTTTGGTTTAGGTTTGACAGCCATAATCACCTTTTTATTGCTTTAAATGCGTTTTTAGCGCATGATTGTACATTTGAGCTCAATGTGTCAAAATCTTAAAAATTAACAGGTGCCCAAGCAATTTCATGCTAGAATCATCATCCGGATGCCAAAATAAACTAAATACAGCAAAAGATTTGAGTGCACAACGTTTGGTTTAGATTTGACAGCCATAATCAGCAATTGTGTACATTTGAGCTGAATGTGTCAAAATCTTAAAAATTAACAGGTGTCCAAGCAATTTCATGCTAGAATCATCATCCGGATGCCAAAATAACCTAAATACAGCAAAAGATTTGAGTGCACAACGTTTGGTTTAGGTTTGAGAGCCATAATCACCTTTTTATTGCTTTAAATGCGTTTTTAGCGCATGATTGTACATTTGAGCTGACTGTGTCAAAATCTTAAAAATTAACAGGTGCCCAAGCAATTTCATGCTAGAATCATCATCCGGATGCCAAAATAAACTAAATACAGCAAAAGATTTGAGTGCACAACGTTTGGTTTAGATTTGACAGCCATAATCAGCAATTGTGTACATTTGAGCTGAATGTGTCAAAATCTTAAAAATTAACAGGTGCCCAATCAATTTCATGCTAGAATCATCATCCGGATGCCAAAATAAACTAAATACAGCAAAAGATTTGAGTGCACAACGTTTGGTTTAGGTTTGACAGCCATAATCACCTTTTTATTGCTTTAAATGCGTTTTTAGCGCATGATTGTACATTTGAGCTGAATGTGTCAAAATCTTAAAAATTAACAGGTGCCCAAGCAATTTCATGCTAGAATCATCATCCGGATGCCAAAATAAACTAAATATAGCAAAAGATTTGAGTGCACAACGTTTGGTTTAGGTTTGACAGCCATAATCAGCAATTGTGTACATTTGAGCTGAATGTGTCAAAACTTAAAAATTAACAGGTGCCCAAGCAATTTCATGCTAGAATCATCATCCGGATGCCAAAATAAACTAAATACAGCAAAAGATTTGAGTGCACAACGTTTGGTTTAGGTTTGACAGCCATAATCACCTTTTTATTGCTTTAAATGCGTTTTTAGCGCATGATTGTACATTTGAGCTGAATGTGTCAAAATCTTAAAAATTAACAGGTGCCCAAGCAATTAAGTGCTAGAATCATCATCCGGATGCCAAAATAAACTAAATATAGCAAAAGATTTGAGTACACAACGTTTGGTTTAGATTTGACAGCCATAATCAGCAATTGTGTACATTTGAGCTGAATGTGTCAAAATCTTAAAAATTAACAGGTGCCCAAGCAATTTCATGCTAGAATCATCATCCGGATGCCAAAATAAACTAAATACAGCAAAAGATTTGAGTGCACAACGTTTGGTTTAGGTTTGACAGCCATAATCACCTTTTTATTGCTTTAAATGCGTTTTTAGTGCATGATTGTACATTTGAGCTGAATGTGTCAAAATCTTAAAAATTAACAGGTGCCCAAGCAATTAAGTGCTAGAATCATCATCCGGATGCCAAAATAAACTAAATACAGCAAAAGATTTGAGTGCACAACGTTTGGTTTAGATTTGACAGCCATAATCAGCAATTGTGTACATTTGAGCTGAATGTGTCAAAATCTTAAAAATTAACAGGTGCCCAAGCAATTTCATGCTAGAATCATCATCCGGATGCCAAAATAAACTAAATACAGCAAAAGATTTGAGTGCACAACGTTTGGTTTAGGTTTGACAGCCATAATCACCTTTTTATTGCTTTAAATGCGTTTTTAGCGCATGATTGTACATTTGAGCTGAATGTGTCAAAATCTTAAAAATTAACAGGTGCCCAAGCAATTAAGTGCTAGAATCATCATCCGGATGCCAAAATAAACTAAATACAGCAAAAGATTTGAGTGCACAACGTTTGGTTTAGATTTGACAGCCATAATCAGCAATTGTGTACATTTGAGCTGAATGTGTCAAAATCTTAAAAATTAACAGGTGCCCAAGCAATTTCATGCTAGAATCATCATCCGGATGCCAAAATAAACTAAATACAGCAAAAGATTTGAGTGCACAATGTTTGGTTTAGATTTGACAGCCATAATCAGCAATTGTGTACATTTGAGCTGAATGTGTCAAAATCTTAAAAATTAACAGGTGCCCAAGCAATTTCATGCTAGAATCATCATCCGGATGCCAAAATAAACTAAATACAGCAAAAGATTTGAGTGCACAACGTTTGGTTTAGGTTTGACAGCCATAATCACCTTTTTATTGCTTTAAATGCGTTTTTAGCGCATGATTGTACATTTGAGCTCAATGTGTCAAAATCTTAAAAATTAACAGGTGCCCAAGCAATTTCATGCTAGAATCATCATCCGGATGCCAAAATAAACTAAATACAGCAAAAGATTTGAGTGCACAACGTTTGGTTTAGATTTGACAGCCATAATCAGCAATTGTGTACATTTGAGCTGAATGTGTCAAAATCTTAAAAATTAACAGGTGTCCAAGCAATTTCATGCTAGAATCATCATCCGGATGCCAAAATAACCTAAATACAGCAAAAGATTTGAGTGCACAACGTTTGGTTTAGGTTTGAGAGCCATAATCACCTTTTTATTGCTTTAAATGCGTTTTTAGCGCATGATTGTACATTTGAGCTGACTGTGTCAAAATCTTAAAAATTAACAGGTGCCCAAGCAATTTCATGCTAGAATCATCATCCGGATGCCAAAATAAACTAAATACAGCAAAAGATTTGAGTGCACAACGTTTGGTTTAGATTTGACAGCCATAATCAGCAATTGTGTACATTTGAGCTGAATGTGTCAAAATCTTAAAAATTAACAGGTGCCCAAGCAATTTCATGCTAGAATCATCATCCGGATGCCAAAATAAACTAAATACAGCAAAAGATTTGAGTGCACAACGTTTGGTTTAGGTTTGACAGCCATAATCACCTTTTTATTGCTTTAAATGCGTTTTTAGCGCATGATTGTACATTTGAGCTGAATGTGTCAAAATCTTAAAAATTAACAGGTGCCCAAGCAATTTCATGCTAGAATCATCATCCGGATGCCAAAATAAACTAAATACAGCAAAAGATTTGAGTGCACAATGTTTGGTTTAGATTTGACAGCCATAATCAGCAATTGTGTACATTTGAGCTGAATGTGTCAAAATCTTAAAAATTAACAGGTGCCCAAGCAATTTCATGCTAGAATCATCATCCGGATGCCAAAATAAACTAAATACAGCAAAAGATTTGAGTGCACAACGTTTGGTTTAGGTTTGACAGCCATAATCACCTTTTTATTGCTTTAAATGCGTTTTTAGCGCATGATTGTACATTTGAGCTCAATGTGTCAAAATCTTAAAAATTAACAGGTGCCCAAGCAATTTCATGCTAGAATCATCATCCGGATGCCAAAATAAACTAAATACAGCAAAAGATTTGAGTGCACAACGTTTGGTTTAGATTTGACAGCCATAATCAGCAATTGTGTACATTTGAGCTGAATGTGTCAAAATCTTAAAAATTAACAGGTGTCCAAGCAATTTCATGCTAGAATCATCATCCGGATGCCAAAATAACCTAAATACAGCAAAAGATTTGAGTGCACAACGTTTGGTTTAGGTTTGACAGCCATAATCACCTTTTTATTGCTTTAAATGCGTTTTTAGCGCATGATTGTACATTTGAGCTGACTGTGTCAAAATCTTAAAAATTAACAGGTGCCCAAGCAATTTCATGCTAGAATCATCATCCGGATGCCAAAATAAACTAAATACAGCAAAAGATTTGAGTGCACAACGTTTGGTTTAGATTTGACAGCCATAATCAGCAATTGTGTACATTTGAGCTGAATGTGTCAAAATCTTAAAAATTAACAGGTGCCCAAGCAATTTCATGCTAGAATCATCATCCGGATGCCAAAATAAACTAAATACAGCAAAAGATTTGAGTGCACAACGTTTGGTTTAGGTTTGACAGCCATAATCACCTTTTTATTGCTTTAAATGCGTTTTTAGCGCATGATTGTACATTTGAGCTGAATGTGTCAAAATCTTAAAAATTAACAGGTGCCCAAGCAATTTCATGCTAGAATCATCATCCGGATGCCAAAATAAACTAAATATAGCAAAAGATTTGAGTGCACAACGTTTGGTTTAGGTTTGACAGCCATAATCAGCAATTGTGTACATTTGAGCTGAATGTGTCAAAATCTTAAAAATTAACAGGTGCCCAAGCAATTTCATGCTAGAATCATCATCCGGATGCCAAAATAAACTAAATACAGCAAAAGATTTGAGTGCACAACGTTTGGTTTAGGTTTGACAGCCATAATCACCTTTTTATTGCTTTAAATGCGTTTTGAGCGCATGATTGTACATTTGAGCTGAATGTGTCAAAATCTTAAAAATTAACAGGTGCCCAAGCAATTAAGTGCTAGAATCATCATCCGGATGCCAAAATAAACTAAATACAGCAAAAGATTTGAGTGCACAACGTTTGGTTTAGATTTGACAGCCATAATCAGCAATTGTGTACATTTGAGCTGAATGTGTCAAAATCTTAAAAATTAACAGGTGCCCAAGCAATTTCATGCTAGAATCATCATCCGGATGCCAAAATAAACTAAATACAGCAAAAGATTTGAGTGCACAACGTTTGGTTTAGGTTTGACAGCCATAATCACCTTTTTATTGCTTTAAATGCGTTTTTAGCGCATGATTGTACATTTGAGCTGAATGTGTCAAAATCTTAAAAATTAACAGGTGCCCAAGCAATTTCATGCTAGAATCATCATCCGGATGCCAAAATAAACTAAATATAGCAAAAGATTTGAGTGCACAACGTTTGGTTTAGGTTTGACAGCCATAATCAGCAATTGTGTACATTTGAGCTGAATGTGTCAAAACTTAAAAATTAACAGGTGCCCAAGCAATTTCATGCTAGAATCATCATCCGGATGCCAAAATAAACTAAATACAGCAAAAGATTTGAGTGCACAACGTTTGGTTTAGGTTTGACAGCCATAATCACCTTTTTATTGCTTTAAATGCGTTTTTAGCGCATGATTGTACATTTGAGCTGAATGTGTCAAAATCTTAAAAATTAACAGGTGCCCAAGCAATTAAGTGCTAGAATCATCATCCGGATGCCAAAATAAACTAAATATAGCAAAAGATTTGAGTACACAACGTTTGGTTTAGATTTGACAGCCATAATCAGCAATTGTGTACATTTGAGCTGAATGTGTCAAAATCTTAAAAATTAACAGGTGCCCAAGCAATTTCATGCTAGAATCATCATCCGGATGCCAAAATAAACTAAATACAGCAAAAGATTTGAGTGCACAACGTTTGGTTTAGGTTTGACAGCCATAATCACCTTTTTATTGCTTTAAATGCGTTTTTAGTGCATGATTGTACATTTGAGCTGAATGTGTCAAAATCTTAAAAATTAACAGGTGCCCAAGCAATTAAGTGCTAGAATCATCATCCGGATGCCAAAATAAACTAAATACAGCAAAAGATTTGAGTGCACAACGTTTGGTTTAGATTTGACAGCCATAATCAGCAATTGTGTACATTTGAGCTGAATGTGTCAAAATCTTAAAAATTAACAGGTGCCCAAGCAATTTCATGCTAGAATCATCATCCGGATGCCAAAATAAACTAAATACAGCAAAAGATTTGAGTGCACAACGTTTGGTTTAGGTTTGACAGCCATAATCACCTTTTTATTGCTTTAAATGCGTTTTTAGCGCATGATTGTACATTTGAGCTGAATGTGTCAAAATCTTAAAAATTAACAGGTGCCCAAGCAATTAAGTGCTAGAATCATCATCCGGATGCCAAAATAAACTAAATACAGCAAAAGATTTGAGTGCACAACGTTTGGTTTAGATTTGACAGCCATAATCAGCAATTGTGTACATTTGAGCTGAATGTGTCAAAATCTTAAAAATTAACAGGTGCCCAAGCAATTTCATGCTAGAATCATCATCCGGATGCCAAAATAAACTAAATACAGCAAAAGATTTGAGTGCACAATGTTTGGTTTAGATTTGACAGCCATAATCAGCAATTGTGTACATTTGAGCTGAATGTGTCAAAATCTTAAAAATTAACAGGTGCCCAAGCAATTTCATGCTAGAATCATCATCCGGATGCCAAAATAAACTAAATACAGCAAAAGATTTGAGTGCACAACGTTTGGTTTAGGTTTGACAGCCATAATCACCTTTTTATTGCTTTAAATGCGTTTTTAGCGCATGATTGTACATTTGAGCTCAATGTGTCAAAATCTTAAAAATTAACAGGTGCCCAAGCAATTTCATGCTAGAATCATCATCCGGATGCCAAAATAAACTAAATACAGCAAAAGATTTGAGTGCACAACGTTTGGTTTAGATTTGACAGCCATAATCAGCAATTGTGTACATTTGAGCTGAATGTGTCAAAATCTTAAAAATTAACAGGTGTCCAAGCAATTTCATGCTAGAATCATCATCCGGATGCCAAAATAACCTAAATACAGCAAAAGATTTGAGTGCACAACGTTTGGTTTAGGTTTGAGAGCCATAATCACCTTTTTATTGCTTTAAATGCGTTTTTAGCGCATGATTGTACATTTGAGCTGACTGTGTCAAAATCTTAAAAATTAACAGGTGCCCAAGCAATTTCATGCTAGAATCATCATCCGGATGCCAAAATAAACTAAATACAGCAAAAGATTTGAGTGCACAACGTTTGGTTTAGATTTGACAGCCATAATCAGCAATTGTGTACATTTGAGCTGAATGTGTCAAAATCTTAAAAATTAACAGGTGCCCAATCAATTTCATGCTAGAATCATCAACCGGATGCCAAAATAAACTAAATACAGCAAAAGATTTGAGTGCACAACGTTTGGTTTAGGTTTGACAGCCATAATCACCTTTTTATTGCTTTAAATGCGTTTTTAGCGCATGATTGTACATTTGAGCTGAATGTGTCAAAATCTTAAAAATTAACAGGTGCCCAAGCAATTTCATGCTAGAATCATCATCCGGATGCCAAAATAAACTAAATATAGCAAAAGATTTGAGTGCACAACGTTTGGTTTAGGTTTGACAGCCATAATCAGCAATTGTGTACATTTGAGCTGAATGTGTCAAAACTTAAAAATTAACAGGTGCCCAAGCAATTTCATGCTAGAATCATCATCCGGATGCCAAAATAAACTAAATACAGCAAAAGATTTGAGTGCACAACGTTTGGTTTAGGTTTGACAGCCATAATCACCTTTTTATTGCTTTAAATGCGTTTTTAGCGCATGATTGTACATTTGAGCTGAATGTGTCAAAATCTTAAAAATTAACAGGTGCCCAAGCAATTAAGTGCTAGAATCATCATCCGGATGCCAAAATAAACTAAATATAGCAAAAGATTTGAGTACACAACGTTTGGTTTAGATTTGACAGCCATAATCAGCAATTGTGTACATTTGAGCTGAATGTGTCAAAATCTTAAAAATTAACAGGTGCCCAAGCAATTTCATGCTAGAATCATCATCCGGATGCCAAAATAAACTAAATACAGCAAAAGATTTGAGTGCACAACGTTTGGTTTAGGTTTGACAGCCATAATCACCTTTTTATTGCTTTAAATGCGTTTTTAGTGCATGATTGTACATTTGAGCTGAATGTGTCAAAATCTTAAAAATTAACAGGTGCCCAAGCAATTAAGTGCTAGAATCATCATCCGGATGCCAAAATAAACTAAATACAGCAAAAGATTTGAGTGCACAACGTTTGGTTTAGATTTGACAGCCATAATCAGCAATTGTGTACATTTGAGCTGAATGTGTCAAAATCTTAAAAATTAACAGGTGCCCAAGCAATTTCATGCTAGAATCATCATCCGGATGCCAAAATAAACTAAATACAGCAAAAGATTTGAGTGCACAATGTTTGGTTTAGATTTGACAGCCATAATCAGCAATTGTGTACATTTGAGCTGAATGTGTCAAAATCTTAAAAATTAACAGGTGCCCAAGCAATTTCATGCTAGAATCATCATCCGGATGCCAAAATAAACTAAATACAGCAAAAGATTTGAGTGCACAACGTTTGGTTTAGGTTTGACAGCCATAATCACCTTTTTATTG
This sequence comes from Festucalex cinctus, assembly GCF_051991245.1. Lineage (NCBI taxonomy): Eukaryota > Metazoa > Chordata > Actinopteri > Syngnathiformes > Syngnathidae > Festucalex > Festucalex cinctus. The sequence goes on from NW_027520338.1 coordinate 29,656, forward strand.
CTTTAAATGCGTTTTTAGCGCATGATTGTACATTTGAGCTCAATGTGTCAAAATCTTAAAAATTAACAGGTGCCCAAGCAATTTCATGCTAGAATCATCATCCGGATGCCAAAATAAACTTAATACAGCAAAAGATTTGAGTGCACAACGTTTGGTTTAGATTTGACAGCCATAATCAGCAATTGTGTACATTTGAGCTGAATGTGTCAAAATCTTAAAAATTAACAGGTGTCCAAGCAATTTCATGCTAGAATCATCATCCGGATGCCAAAATAACCTAAATACAGCAAAAGATTTGAGTGCACAACGTTTGGTTTAGGTTTGAGAGCCATAATCACCTTTTTATTGCTTTAAATGCGTTTTTAGCGCATGATTGTACATTTGAGCTGACTGTGTCAAAATCTTAAAAATTAACAGGTGCCCAAGCAATTTCATGCTAGAATCATCATCCGGATGCCAAAATAAACTAAATACAGCAAAAGATTTGAGTGCACAACGTTTGGTTTAGATTTGACAGCCATAATCAGCAATTGTGTACATTTGAGCTGAATGTGTCAAAATCTTAAAAATTAACAGGTGCCCAATCAATTTCATGCTAGAATCATCATCCGGATGCCAAAATAAACTAAATACAGCAAAAGATTTGAGTGCACAACGTTTGGTTTAGGTTTGACAGCCATAATCACCTTTTTATTGCTTTAAATGCGTTTTTAGCGCATGATTGTACATTTGAGCTGAATGTGTCAAAATCTTAAAAATTAACAGGTGCCCAAGCAATTTCATGCTAGAATCATCATCCGGATGCCAAAATAAACTAAATATAGCAAAAGATTTGAGTGCACAACGTTTGGTTTAGGTTTGACAGCCATAATCAGCAATTGTGTACATTTGAGCTGAATGTGTCAAAACTTAAAAATTAACAGGTGCCCAAGCAATTTCATGCTAGAATCATCATCCGGATGCCAAAATAAACTAAATACAGCAAAAGATTTGAGTGCACAACGTTTGGTTTAGGTTTGACAGCCATAATCACCTTTTTATTGCTTTAAATGCGTTTTTAGCGCATGATTGTACATTTGAGCTGAATGTGTCAAAATCTTAAAAATTAACAGGTGCCCAAGCAATTAAGTGCTAGAATCATCATCCGGATGCCAAAATAAACTAAATATAGCAAAAGATTTGAGTACACAACGTTTGGTTTAGATTTGACAGCCATAATCAGCAATTGTGTACATTTGAGCTGAATGTGTCAAAATCTTAAAAATTAACAGGTGCCCAAGCAATTTCATGCTAGAATCATCATCCGGATGCCAAAATAAACTAAATACAGCAAAAGATTTGAGTGCACAACGTTTGGTTTAGGTTTGACAGCCATAATCACCTTTTTATTGCTTTAAATGCGTTTTTAGTGCATGATTGTACATTTGAGCTGAATGTGTCAAAATCTTAAAAATTAACAGGTGCCCAAGCAATTAAGTGCTAGAATCATCATCCGGATGCCAAAATAAACTAAATACAGCAAAAGATTTGAGTGCACAACGTTTGGTTTAGATTTGACAGCCATAATCAGCAATTGTGTACATTTGAGCTGAATGTGTCAAAATCTTAAAAATTAACAGGTGCCCAAGCAATTTCATGCTAGAATCATCATCCGGATGCCAAAATAAACTAAATACAGCAAAAGATTTGAGTGCACAACGTTTGGTTTAGGTTTGACAGCCATAATCACCTTTTTATTGCTTTAAATGCGTTTTTAGCGCATGATTGTACATTTGAGCTGAATGTGTCAAAATCTTAAAAATTAACAGGTGCCCAAGCAATTAAGTGCTAGAATCATCATCCGGATGCCAAAATAAACTAAATACAGCAAAAGATTTGAGTGCACAACGTTTGGTTTAGATTTGACAGCCATAATCAGCAATTGTGTACATTTGAGCTGAATGTGTCAAAATCTTAAAAATTAACAGGTGCCCAAGCAATTTCATGCTAGAATCATCATCCGGATGCCAAAATAAACTAAATACAGCAAAAGATTTGAGTGCACAATGTTTGGTTTAGATTTGTCAGCCATAATCAGCAATTGTGTACATTTGAGCTGAATGTGTCAAAATCTTAAAAATTAACAGGTGCCCAAGCAATTTCATGCTAGAATCATCATCCGGATGCCAAAATAAACTAAATACAGCAAAAGATTTGAGTGCACAACGTTTGGTTTAGGTTTGACAGCCATAATCACCTTTTTATTGCTTTAAATGCGTTTTTAGCGCATGATTGTACATTTGAGCTCAATGTGTCAAAATCTTAAAAATTAACAGGTGCCCAAGCAATTTCATGCTAGAATCATCATCCGGATGCCAAAATAAACTAAATACAGCAAAAGATTTGAGTGCACAACGTTTGGTTTAGATTTGACAGCCATAATCAGCAATTGTGTACATTTGAGCTGAATGTGTCAAAATCTTAAAAATTAACAGGTGTCCAAGCAATTTCATGCTAGAATCATCATCCGGATGCCAAAATAACCTAAATACAGCAAAAGATTTGAGTGCACAACGTTTGGTTTAGGTTTGAGAGCCATAATCACCTTTTTATTGCTTTAAATGCGTTTTTAGCGCATGATTGTACATTTGAGCTGACTGTGTCAAAATCTTAAAAATTAACAGGTGCCCAAGCAATTTCATGCTAGAATCATCATCCGGATGCCAAAATAAACTAAATACAGCAAAAGATTTGAGTGCACAACGTTTGGTTTAGATTTGACAGCCATAATCAGCAATTGTGTACATTTGAGCTGAATGTGTCAAAATCTTAAAAATTAACAGGTGCCCAAGCAATTTCATGCTAGAATCATCATCCGGATGCCAAAATAAACTAAATACAGCAAAAGATTTGAGTGCACAACGTTTGGTTTAGGTTTGACAGCCATAATCACCTTTTTATTGCTTTAAATGCGTTTTTAGCGCATGATTGTACATTTGAGCTGAATGTGTCAAAATCTTAAAAATTAACAGGTGCCCAAGCAATTTCATGCTAGAATCATCATCCGGATGCCAAAATAAACTAAATACAGCAAAAGATTTGAGTGCACAATGTTTGGTTTAGATTTGACAGCCATAATCAGCAATTGTGTACATTTGAGCTGAATGTGTCAAAATCTTAAAAATTAACAGGTGCCCAAGCAATTTCATGCTAGAATCATCATCCGGATGCCAAAATAAACTAAATACAGCAAAAGATTTGAGTGCACAACGTTTGGTTTAGGTTTGACAGCCATAATCACCTTTTTATTGCTTTAAATGCGTTTTTAGCGCATGATTGTACATTTGAGCTCAATGTGTCAAAATCTTAAAAATTAACAGGTGCCCAAGCAATTTCATGCTAGAATCATCATCCGGATGCCAAAATAAACTAAATACAGCAAAAGATTTGAGTGCACAACGTTTGGTTTAGATTTGACAGCCATAATCAGCAATTGTGTACATTTGAGCTGAATGTGTCAAAATCTTAAAAATTAACAGGTGTCCAAGCAATTTCATGCTAGAATCATCATCCGGATGCCAAAATAACCTAAATACAGCAAAAGATTTGAGTGCACAACGTTTGGTTTAGGTTTGACAGCCATAATCACCTTTTTATTGCTTTAAATGCGTTTTTAGCGCATGATTGTACATTTGAGCTGACTGTGTCAAAATCTTAAAAATTAACAGGTGCCCAAGCAATTTCATGCTAGAATCATCATCCGGATGCCAAAATAAACTAAATACAGCAAAAGATTTGAGTGCACAACGTTTGGTTTAGATTTGACAGCCATAATCAGCAATTGTGTACATTTGAGCTGAATGTGTCAAAATCTTAAAAATTAACAGGTGCCCAAGCAATTTCATGCTAGAATCATCATCCGGATGCCAAAATAAACTAAATACAGCAAAAGATTTGAGTGCACAACGTTTGGTTTAGGTTTGACAGCCATAATCACCTTTTTATTGCTTTAAATGCGTTTTTAGCGCATGATTGTACATTTGAGCTGAATGTGTCAAAATCTTAAAAATTAACAGGTGCCCAAGCAATTTCATGCTAGAATCATCATCCGGATGCCAAAATAAACTAAATATAGCAAAAGATTTGAGTGCACAACGTTTGGTTTAGGTTTGACAGCCATAATCAGCAATTGTGTACATTTGAGCTGAATGTGTCAAAATCTTAAAAATTAACAGGTGCCCAAGCAATTTCATGCTAGAATCATCATCCGGATGCCAAAATAAACTAAATACAGCAAAAGATTTGAGTGCACAACGTTTGGTTTAGGTTTGACAGCCATAATCACCTTTTTATTGCTTTAAATGCGTTTTGAGCGCATGATTGTACATTTGAGCTGAATGTGTCAAAATCTTAAAAATTAACAGGTGCCCAAGCAATTAAGTGCTAGAATCATCATCCGGATGCCAAAATAAACTAAATACAGCAAAAGATTTGAGTGCACAACGTTTGGTTTAGATTTGACAGCCATAATCAGCAATTGTGTACATTTGAGCTGAATGTGTCAAAATCTTAAAAATTAACAGGTGCCCAAGCAATTTCATGCTAGAATCATCATCCGGATGCCAAAATAAACTAAATACAGCAAAAGATTTGAGTGCACAACGTTTGGTTTAGGTTTGACAGCCATAATCACCTTTTTATTGCTTTAAATGCGTTTTTAGCGCATGATTGTACATTTGAGCTGAATGTGTCAAAATCTTAAAAATTAACAGGTGCCCAAGCAATTAAGTGCTAGAATCATCATCCGGATGCCAAAATAAACTAAATATAGCAAAAGATTTGAGTACACAACGTTTGGTTTAGATTTGACAGCCATAATCAGCAATTGTGTACATTTGAGCTGAATGTGTCAAAATCTTAAAAATTAACAGGTGCCCAAGCAATTTCATGCTAGAATCATCATCCGGATGCCAAAATAAACTAAATACAGCAAAAGATTTGAGTGCACAACGTTTGGTTTAGGTTTGACAGCCATAATCACCTTTTTATTGCTTTAAATGCGTTTTTAGTGCATGATTGTACATTTGAGCTGAATGTGTCAAAATCTTAAAAATTAACAGGTGCCCAAGCAATTAAGTGCTAGAATCATCATCCGGATGCCAAAATAAACTAAATACAGCAAAAGATTTGAGTGCACAACGTTTGGTTTAGATTTGACAGCCATAATCAGCAATTGTGTACATTTGAGCTGAATGTGTCAAAATCTTAAAAATTAACAGGTGCCCAAGCAATTTCATGCTAGAATCATCATCCGGATGCCAAAATAAACTAAATACAGCAAAAGATTTGAGTGCACAACGTTTGGTTTAGGTTTGACAGCCATAATCACCTTTTTATTGCTTTAAATGCGTTTTTAGCGCATGATTGTACATTTGAGCTGAATGTGTCAAAATCTTAAAAATTAACAGGTGCCCAAGCAATTAAGTGCTAGAATCATCATCCGGATGCCAAAATAAACTAAATACAGCAAAAGATTTGAGTGCACAACGTTTGGTTTAGATTTGACAGCCATAATCAGCAATTGTGTACATTTGAGCTGAATGTGTCAAAATCTTAAAAATTAACAGGTGCCCAAGCAATTTCATGCTAGAATCATCATCCGGATGCCAAAATAAACTAAATACAGCAAAAGATTTGAGTGCACAATGTTTGGTTTAGATTTGACAGCCATAATCAGCAATTGTGTACATTTGAGCTGAATGTGTCAAAATCTTAAAAATTAACAGGTGCCCAAGCAATTTCATGCTAGAATCATCATCCGGATGCCAAAATAAACTAAATACAGCAAAAGATTTGAGTGCACAACGTTTGGTTTAGGTTTGACAGCCATAATCACCTTTTTATTGCTTTAAATGCGTTTTTAGCGCATGATTGTACATTTGAGCTCAATGTGTCAAAATCTTAAAAATTAACAGGTGCCCAAGCAATTTCATGCTAGAATCATCATCCGGATGCCAAAATAAACTAAATACAGCAAAAGATTTGAGTGCACAACGTTTGGTTTAGATTTGACAGCCATAATCAGCAATTGTGTACATTTGAGCTGAATGTGTCAAAATCTTAAAAATTAACAGGTGTCCAAGCAATTTCATGCTAGAATCATCATCCGGATGCCAAAATAACCTAAATACAGCAAAAGATTTGAGTGCACAACGTTTGGTTTAGGTTTGACAGCCATAATCACCTTTTTATTGCTTTAAATGCGTTTTTAGCGCATGATTGTACATTTGAGCTGACTGTGTCAAAATCTTAAAAATTAACAGGTGCCCAAGCAATTTCATGCTAGAATCATCATCCGGATGCCAAAATAAACTAAATACAGCAAAAGATTTGAGTGCACAACGTTTGGTTTAGATTTGACAGCCATAATCAGCAATTGTGTACATTTGAGCTGAATGTGTCAAAATCTTAAAAATTAACAGGTGCCCAAGCAATTTCATGCTAGAATCATCATCCGGATGCCAAAATAAACTAAATACAGCAAAAGATTTGAGTGCACAACGTTTGGTTTAGGTTTGACAGCCATAATCACCTTTTTATTGCTTTAAATGCGTTTTTAGCGCATGATTGTACATTTGAGCTGAATGTGTCAAAATCTTAAAAATTAACAGGTGCCCAAGCAATTTCATGCTAGAATCATCATCCGGATGCCAAAATAAACTAAATATAGCAAAAGATTTGAGTGCACAACGTTTGGTTTAGGTTTGACAGCCATAATCAGCAATTGTGTACATTTGAGCTGAATGTGTCAAAATCTTAAAAATTAACAGGTGCCCAAGCAATTTCATGCTAGAATCATCATCCGGATGCCAAAATAAACTAAATACAGCAAAAGATTTGAGTGCACAACGTTTGGTTTAGGTTTGACAGCCATAATCACCTTTTTATTGCTTTAAATGCGTTTTTAGCGCATGATTGTACATTTGAGCTCAATGTGTCAAAATCTTAAAAATTAACAGGTGCCCAAGCAATTAAGTGCTAGAATCATCATCCGGATGCCAAAATAAACTAAATACAGCAAAAGATTTGAGTGCACAACGTTTGGTTTAGATTTGACAGCCATAATCAGCAATTGTGTACATTTGAGCTGAATGTGTCAAAATCTTAAAAATTAACAGGTGCCCAAGCAATTTCATGCTAGAATCATCATCCGGATGCCAAAATAAACTAAATACAGCAAAAGATTTGAGTGCACAACGTTTGGTTTAGGTTTGACAGCCATAATCACCTTTTTATTGCTTTAAATGCGTTTTTAGCGCATGATTGTACATTTGAGCTGAATGTGTCAAAATCTTAAAAATTAACAGGTGCCCAAGCAATTTCATGCTAGAATCATCATCCGGATGCCAAAATAAACTAAATATAGCAAAAGATTTGAGTGCACAACGTTTGGTTTAGGTTTGACAGCCATAATCAGCAATTGTGTACATTTGAGCTGAATGTGTCAAAATCTTAAAAATTAACAGGTGCCCAAGCAATTTCATGCTAGAATCATCATCCGGATGCCAAAATAAACTAAATACAGCAAAAGATTTGAGTGCACAACGTTTGGTTTAGATTTGACAGCCATAATCAGCAATTGTGTACATTTGAGCTGAATGTGTCAAAATCTTAAAAATTAACAGGTGTCCAAGCAATTTCATGCTAGAATCATCATCCGGATGCCAAAATAACCTAAATACAGCAAAAGATTTGAGTGCACAACGTTTGGTTTAGGTTTGACAGCCATAATCACCTTTTTATTGCTTTAAATGCGTTTTTAGCGCATGATTGTACATTTGAGCTGACTGTGTCAAAATCTTAAAAATTAACAGGTGCCCAAGCAATTTCATGCTAGAATCATCATCCGGATGCCAAAATAAACTAAATACAGCAAAAGATTTGAGTGCACAACGTTTGGTTTAGATTTGACAGCCATAATCAGCAATTGTGTACATTTGAGCTGAATGTGTCAAAATCTTAAAAATTAACAGGTGCCCAAGCAATTTCATGCTAGAATCATCATCCGGATGCCAAAATAAACTAAATACAGCAAAAGATTTGAGTGCACAACGTTTGGTTTAGGTTTGACAGCCATAATCACCTTTTTATTGCTTTAAATGCGTTTTTAGCGCATGATTGTACATTTGAGCTGAATGTGTCAAAATCTTAAAAATTAACAGGTGCCCAAGCAATTTCATGCTAGAATCATCATCCGGATGCCAAAATAAACTAAATATAGCAAAAGATTTGAGTGCACAACGTTTGGTTTAGGTTTGACAGCCATAATCAGCAATTGTGTACATTTGAGCTGAATGTGTCAAAATCTTAAAAATTAACAGGTGCCCAAGCAATTTCATGCTAGAATCATCATCCGGATGCCAAAATAAACTAAATACAGCAAAAGATTTGAGTGCACAACGTTTGGTTTAGGTTTGACAGCCATAATCACCTTTTTATTGCTTTAAATGCGTTTTTAGCGCATGATTGTACATTTGAGCTCAATGTGTCAAAATCTTAAAAATTAACAGGTGCCCAAGCAATTAAGTGCTAGAATCATCATCCGGATGCCAAAATAAACTAAATACAGCAAAAGATTTGAGTGCACAACGTTTGGTTTAGATTTGACAGCCATAATCAGCAATTGTGTACATTTGAGCTGAATGTGTCAAAATCTTAAAAATTAACAGGTGCCCAAGCAATTTCATGCTAGAATCATCATCCGGATGCCAAAATAAACTAAATACAGCAAAAGATTTGAGTGCACAACGTTTGGTTTAGGTTTGACAGCCATAATCACCTTTTTATTGCTTTAAATGCGTTTTTAGCGCATGATTGTACATTTGAGCTGAATGTGTCAAAATCTTAAAAATTAACAGGTGCCCAAGCAATTTCATGCTAGAATCATCATCCGGATGCCAAAATAAACTAAATATAGCAAAAGATTTGAGTGCACAACGTTTGGTTTAGGTTTGACAGCCATAATCAGCAATTGTGTACATTTGAGCTGAATGTGTCAAAATCTTAAAAATTAACAGGTGCCCAAGCAATTTCATGCTAGAATCATCATCCGGATGCCAAAATAAACTAAATACAGCAAAAGATTTGAGTGCACAACGTTTGGTTTAGGTTTGACAGCCATAATCACCTTTTTATTGCTTTAAATGCGTTTTGAGCGCATGATTGTACATTTGAGCTGAATGTGTCAAAATCTTAAAAATTAACAGGTGCCCAAGCAATTAAGTGCTAGAATCATCATCCGGATGCCAAAATAAACTAAATACAGCAAAAGATTTGAGTGCACAACGTTTGGTTTAGATTTGACAGCCATAATCAGCAATTGTGTACATTTGAGCTGAATGTGTCAAAATCTTAAAAATTAACAGGTGCCCAAGCAATTTCATGCTAGAATCATCATCCGGATGCCAAAATAAACTAAATACAGCAAAAGATTTGAGTGCACAACGTTTGGTTTAGGTTTGACAGCCATAATCACCTTTTTATTGCTTTAAATGCGTTTTTAGCGCATGATTGTACATTTGAGCTGAATGTGTCAAAATCTTAAAAATTAACAGGTGCCCAAGCAATTTCATGCTAGAATCATCATCCGGATGCCAAAATAAACTAAATATAGCAAAAGATTTGAGTGCACAACGTTTGGTTTAGGTTTGACAGCCATAATCAGCAATTGTGTACATTTGAGCTGAATGTGTCAAAATCTTAAAAATTAACAGGTGCCCAAGCAATTTCATGCTAGAATCATCATCCGGATGCCAAAATAAACTAAATACAGCAAAAGATTTGAGTGCACAACGTTTGGTTTAGGTTTGACAGCCATAATCACCTTTTTATTGCTTTAAATGCGTTTTTAGCGCATGATTGTACATTTGAGCTGAATGTGTCAAAATCTTAAAAATTAACAGGTGCCCAAGCAATTTCATGCTAGAATCATCATCCGGATGCCAAAATAAACTAAATATAGCAAAAGATTTGAGTGCACAACGTTTGGTTTAGGTTTGACAGCCATAATCAGCAATTGTGTACATTTGAGCTGAATGTGTCAAAATCTTAAAAATTAACAGGTGCCCAAGCAATTTCATGCTAGAATCATCATCCGGATGCCAAAATAAACTAAATACAGCAAAAGATTTGAGTGCACAACGTTTGGTTTAGGTTTGACAGCCATAATCACCTTTTTATTGCTTTAAATGCGTTTTTAGCGCATGATTGTACATTTGAGCTGAATGTGTCAAAATCTTAAAAATTAACAGGTGCCCAAGCAATTAAGTGCTAGAATCATCATCCGGATGCCAAAATAAACTAAATATAGCAAAAGATTTGAGTACACAACGTTTGGTTTAGATTTGACAGCCATAATCAGCAATTGTGTACATTTGAGCTGAATGTGTCAAAATCTTAAAAATTAACAGGTGCCCAAGCAATTTCATGCTAGAATCATCATCCGGATGCCAAAATAAACTAAATACAGCAAAAGATTTGAGTGCACAACGTTTGGTTTAGGTTTGACAGCCATAATCACCTTTTTATTGCTTTAAATGCGTTTTTAGTGCATGATTGTACATTTGAGCTGAATGTGTCAAAATCTTAAAAATTAACAGGTGCCCAAGCAATTAAGTGCTAGAATCATCATCCGGATGCCAAAATAAACTAAATACAGCAAAAGATTTGAGTGCACAACGTTTGGTTTAGATTTGACAGCCATAATCAGCAATTGTGTACATTTGAGCTGAATGTGTCAAAATCTTAAAAATTAACAGGTGCCCAAGCAATTTCATGCTAGAATCATCATCCGGATGCCAAAATAAACTAAATACAGCAAAAGATTTGAGTGCACAACGTTTGGTTTAGGTTTGACAGCCATAATCACCTTTTTATTGCTTTAAATGCGTTTTTAGCGCATGATTGTACATTTGAGCTGAATGTGTCAAAATCTTAAAAATTAACAGGTGCCCAAGCAATTAAGTGCTAGAATCATCATCCGGATGCCAAAATAAACTAAATACAGCAAAAGATTTGAGTGCACAACGTTTGGTTTAGATTTGACAGCCATAATCAGCAATTGTGTACATTTGAGCTGAATGTGTCAAAATCTTAAAAATTAACAGGTGCCCAAGCAATTTCATGCTAGAATCATCATCCGGATGCCAAAATAAACTAAATACAGCAAAAGATTTGAGTGCACAACGTTTGGTTTAGGTTTGACAGCCATAATCACCTTTTTATTGCTTTAAATGCGTTTTTAGCGCATGATTGTACATTTGAGCTGAATGTGTCAAAATCTTAAAAATTAACAGGTGCCCAAGCAATTTCATGCTAGAATCATCATCCGGATGCCAAAATAAACTAAATATAGCAAAAGATTTGAGTGCACAACGTTTGGTTTAGGTTTGACAGCCATAATCAGCAATTGTGTACATTTGAGCTGAATGTGTCAAAATCTTAAAAATTAACAGGTGCCCAAGCAATTTCATGCTAGAATCATCATCCGGATGCCAAAATAAACTAAATACAGCAAAAGATTTGAGTGCACAACGTTTGGTTTAGGTTTGACAGCCATAATCACCTTTTTATTGCTTTAAATGCGTTTTTAGCGCATGATTGTACATTTGAGCTGAATGTGTCAAAATCTTAAAAATTAACAGGTGCCCAAGCAATTTCATGCTAGAATCATCATCCGGATGCCAAAATAAACTAAATATAGCAAAAGATTTGAGTGCACAACGTTTGGTTTAGGTTTGACAGCCATAATCAGCAATTGTGTACATTTGAGCTGAATGTGTCAAAATCTTAAAAATTAACAGGTGCCCAAGCAATTTCATGCTAGAATCATCATCCGGATGCCAAAATAAACTAAATACAGCAAAAGATTTGAGTGCACAACGTTTGGTTTAGGTTTGACAGCCATAATCACCTTTTTATTGCTTTAAATGCGTTTTTAGCGCATGATTGTACATTTGAGCTGAATGTGTCAAAATCTTAAAAATTAACAGGTGCCCAAGCAATTAAGTGCTAGAATCATCATCCGGATGCCAAAATAAACTAAATATAGCAAAAGATTTGAGTACACAACGTTTGGTTTAGATTTGACAGCCATAATCAGCAATTGTGTACATTTGAGCTGAATGTGTCAAAATCTTAAAAATTAACAGGTGCCCAAGCAATTTCATGCTAGAATCATCATCCGGATGCCAAAATAAACTAAATACAGCAAAAGATTTGAGTGCACAACGTTTGGTTTAGGTTTGACAGCCATAATCACCTTTTTATTGCTTTAAATGCGTTTTTAGTGCATGATTGTACATTTGAGCTGAATGTGTCAAAATCTTAAAAATTAACAGGTGCCCAAGCAATTAAGTGCTAGAATCATCATCCGGATGCCAAAATAAACTAAATACAGCAAAAGATTTGAGTGCACAACGTTTGGTTTAGATTTGACAGCCATAATCAGCAATTGTGTACATTTGAGCTGAATGTGTCAAAATCTTAAAAATTAACAGGTGCCCAAGCAATTTCATGCTAGAATCATCATCCGGATGCCAAAATAAACTAAATACAGCAAAAGATTTGAGTGCACAACGTTTGGTTTAGGTTTGACAGCCATAATCACCTTTTTATTGCTTTAAATGCGTTTTTAGCGCATGATTGTACATTTGAGCTGAATGTGTCAAAATCTTAAAAATTAACAGGTGCCCAAGCAATTAAGTGCTAGAATCATCATCCGGATGCCAAAATAAACTAAATACAGCAAAAGATTTGAGTGCACAACGTTTGGTTTAGATTTGACAGCCATAATCAGCAATTGTGTACATTTGAGCTGAATGTGTCAAAATCTTAAAAATTAACAGGTGCCCAAGCAATTTCATGCTAGAATCATCATCCGGATGCCAAAATAAACTAAATACAGCAAAAGATTTGAGTGCACAATGTTTGGTTTAGATTTGACAGCCATAATCAGCAATTGTGTACATTTGAGCTGAATGTGTCAAAATCTTAAAAATTAACAGGTGCCCAAGCAATTTCATGCTAGAATCATCATCCGGATGCCAAAATAAACTAAATACAGCAAAAGATTTGAGTGCACAACGTTTGGTTTAGGTTTGACAGCCATAATCACCTTTTTATTGCTTTAAATGCGTTTTTAGCGCATGATTGTACATTTGAGCTCAATGTGTCAAAATCTTAAAAATTAACAGGTGCCCAAGCAATTTCATGCTAGAATCATCATCCGGATGCCAAAATAAACTAAATACAGCAAAAGATTTGAGTGCACAACGTTTGGTTTAGATTTGACAGCCATAATCAGCAATTGTGTACATTTGAGCTGAATGTGTCAAAATCTTAAAAATTAACAGGTGTCCAAGCAATTTCATGCTAGAATCATCATCCGGATGCCAAAATAACCTAAATACAGCAAAAGATTTGAGTGCACAACGTTTGGTTTAGGTTTGACAGCCATAATCACCTTTTTATTGCTTTAAATGCGTTTTTAGCGCATGATTGTACATTTGAGCTGACTGTGTCAAAATCTTAAAAATTAACAGGTGCCCAAGCAATTTCATGCTAGAATCATCATCCGGATGCCAAAATAAACTAAATACAGCAAAAGATTTGAGTGCACAACGTTTGGTTTAGATTTGACAGCCATAATCAGCAATTGTGTACATTTGAGCTGAATGTGTCAAAATCTTAAAAATTAACAGGTGCCCAAGCAATTTCATGCTAGAATCATCATCCGGATGCCAAAATAAACTAAATACAGCAAAAGATTTGAGTGCACAACGTTTGGTTTAGGTTTGACAGCCATAATCACCTTTTTATTGCTTTAAATGCGTTTTTAGCGCATGATTGTACATTTGAGCTGAATGTGTCAAAATCTTAAAAATTAACAGGTGCCCAAGCAATTTCATGCTAGAATCATCATCCGGATGCCAAAATAAACTAAATATAGCAAAAGATTTGAGTGCACAACGTTTGGTTTAGGTTTGACAGCCATAATCAGCAATTGTGTACATTTGAGCTGAATGTGTCAAAATCTTAAAAATTAACAGGTGCCCAAGCAATTTCATGCTAGAATCATCATCCGGATGCCAAAATAAACTAAATACAGCAAAAGATTTGAGTGCACAACGTTTGGTTTAGGTTTGACAGCCATAATCACCTTTTTATTGCTTTAAATGCGTTTTTAGCGCATGATTGTACATTTGAGCTCAATGTGTCAAAATCTTAAAAATTAACAGGTGCCCAAGCAATTAAGTGCTAGAATCATCATCCGGATGCCAAAATAAACTAAATACAGCAAAAGATTTGAGTGCACAACGTTTGGTTTAGATTTGACAGCCATAATCAGCAATTGTGTACATTTGAGCTGAATGTGTCAAAATCTTAAAAATTAACAGGTGCCCAAGCAATTTCATGCTAGAATCATCATCCGGATGCCAAAATAAACTAAATACAGCAAAAGATTTGAGTGCACAACGTTTGGTTTAGGTTTGACAGCCATAATCACCTTTTTATTGCTTTAAATGCGTTTTTAGCGCATGATTGTACATTTGAGCTGAATGTGTCAAAATCTTAAAAATTAACAGGTGCCCAAGCAATTTCATGCTAGAATCATCATCCGGATGCCAAAATAAACTAAATATAGCAAAAGATTTGAGTGCACAACGTTTGGTTTAGGTTTGACAGCCATAATCAGCAATTGTGTACATTTGAGCTGAATGTGTCAAAATCTTAAAAATTAACAGGTGCCCAAGCAATTTCATGCTAGAATCATCATCCGGATGCCAAAATAAACTAAATACAGCAAAAGATTTGAGTGCACAACGTTTGGTTTAGGTTTGACAGCCATAATCACCTTTTTATTGCTTTAAATGCGTTTTTAGCGCATGATTGTACATTTGAGCTGAATGTGTCAAAATCTTAAAAATTAACAGGTGCCCAAGCAATTAAGTGCTAGAATCATCATCCGGATGCCAAACTAAACTAAATACAGCAAAGGATTTGAGTGCACAACGTTTGGTTTAGATTTGACAGCCATAATCAGCAATTGTGTACATTTGAGCTGAATGTGTCAAAATCTTAAAAATTAACAGGTGCCCAAGCAATTTCATGCTAGAATCATCATCCGGATGCCAAAATAAACTAAATACAGCAAAAGATTTGAGTGCACAACGTTTGGTTTACGTTTGACAGCCATAATCACCTTTTTATTGCTTTAAATGCGTTTTTAGCGCATGATTGTACATTTGAGCTGAATGTGTCAAAATCTTAAAAATTAACAGGTGCCCAAGCAATTTCATGCTAGAATCATCATCCGGATGCCAAAATAAACTAAATATAGCAAAAGATTTGAGTGCACAACGTTTGGTTTAGGTTTGACAGCCATAATCAGCAATTGTGTACATTTGAGCTGAATGTGTCAAAATCTTAAAAATTAACAGGTGCCCAAGCAATTTCATGCTAGAATCATCATCCGGATGCCAAAATAAACTAAATACAGCAAAAGATTTGAGTGCACAACGTTTGGTTTAGGTTTGACAGCCATAATCACCTTTTTATTGCTTTAAATGCGTTTTTAGCGCATGATTGTACATTTGAGCTGAATGTGTCAAAATCTTAAAAATTAACAGGTGCCCAAGCAATTAAGTGCTAGAATCATCATCCGGATGCCAAAATAAACTAAATATAGCAAAAGATTTGAGTGCACAACGTTTGGTTTAGGTTTGACAGCCATAATCAGCAATTGTGTACATTTGAGCTGAATGTGTCAAAATCTTAAAAATTAACAGGTGCCCAAGCAATTTCATGCTAGAATCATCATCCGGATGCCAAAATAAACTAAATACAGCAAAAGATTTGAGTGCACAACGTTTGGTTTAGGTTTGACAGCCATAATCACCTTTTTATTGCTTTAAATGCGTTTTTAGCGCATGATTGTACATTTGAGCTGAATGTGTCAAAATCTTAAAAATTAACAGGTGCCCAAGCAATTAAGTGCTAGAATCATCATCCGGATGCCAAAATAAACTAAATATAGCAAAAGATTTGAGTACACAACGTTTGGTTTAGATTTGACAGCCATAATCAGCAATTGTGTACATTTGAGCTGAATGTGTCAAAATCTTAAAAATTAACAGGTGCCCAAGCAATTTCATGCTAGAATCATCATCCGGATGCCAAAATAAACTAAATACAGCAAAAGATTTGAGTGCACAACGTTTGGTTTAGGTTTGACAGCCATAATCACCTTTTTATTGCTTTAAATGCGTTTTTAGTGCATGATTGTACATTTGAGCTGAATGTGTCAAAATCTTAAAAATTAACAGGTGCCCAAGCAATTAAGTGCTAGAATCATCATCCGGATGCCAAAATAAACTAAATACAGCAAAAGATTTGAGTGCACAACGTTTGGTTTAGATTTGACAGCCATAATCAGCAATTGTGTACATTTGAGCTGAATGTGTCAAAATCTTAAAAATTAACAGGTGCCCAAGCAATTTCATGCTAGAATCATCATCCGGATGCCAAAATAAACTAAATACAGCAAAAGATTTGAGTGCACAACGTTTGGTTTAGGTTTGACAGCCATAATCACCTTTTTATTGCTTTAAATGCGTTTTTAGCGCATGATTGTACATTTGAGCTGAATGTGTCAAAATCTTAAAAATTAACAGGTGCCCAAGCAATTAAGTGCTAGAATCATCATCCGGATGCCAAAATAAACTAAATACAGCAAAAGATTTGAGTGCACAACGTTTGGTTTAGATTTGACAGCCATAATCAGCAATTGTGTACATTTGAGCTGAATGTGTCAAAATCTTAAAAATTAACAGGTGCCCAAGCAATTTCATGCTAGAATCATCATCCGGATGCCAAAATAAACTAAATACAGCAAAAGATTTGAGTGCACAATGTTTGGTTTAGATTTGACAGCCATAATCAGCAATTGTGTACATTTGAGCTGAATGTGTCAAAATCTTAAAAATTAACAGGTGCCCAAGCAATTTCATGCTAGAATCATCATCCGGATGCCAAAATAAACTAAATACAGCAAAAGATTTGAGTGCACAACGTTTGGTTTAGGTTTGACAGCCATAATCACCTTTTTATTGCTTTAAATGCGTTTTTAGCGCATGATTGTACATTTGAGCTCAATGTGTCAAAATCTTAAAAATTAACAGGTGCCCAAGCAATTTCATGCTAGAATCATCATCCGGATGCCAAAATAAACTAAATACAGCAAAAGATTTGAGTGCACAACGTTTGGTTTAGATTTGACAGCCATAATCAGCAATTGTGTACATTTGAGCTGAATGTGTCAAAATCTTAAAAATTAACAGGTGTCCAAGCAATTTCATGCTAGAATCATCATCCGGATGCCAAAATAACCTAAATACAGCAAAAGATTTGAGTGCACAACGTTTGGTTTAGGTTTGACAGCCATAATCACCTTTTTATTGCTTTAAATGCGTTTTTAGCGCATGATTGTACATTTGAGCTGACTGTGTCAAAATCTTAAAAATTAACAGGTGCCCAAGCAATTTCATGCTAGAATCATCATCCGGATGCCAAAATAAACTAAATACAGCAAAAGATTTGAGTGCACAACGTTTGGTTTAGATTTGACAGCCATAATCAGCAATTGTGTACATTTGAGCTGAATGTGTCAAAATCTTAAAAATTAACAGGTGCCCAAGCAATTTCATGCTAGAATCATCATCCGGATGCCAAAATAAACTAAATACAGCAAAAGATTTGAGTGCACAACGTTTGGTTTAGGTTTGACAGCCATAATCACCTTTTTATTGCTTTAAATGCGTTTTTAGCGCATGATTGTACATTTGAGCTGAATGTGTCAAAATCTTAAAAATTAACAGGTGCCCAAGCAATTTCATGCTAGAATCATCATCCGGATGCCAAAATAAACTAAATATAGCAAAAGATTTGAGTGCACAACGTTTGGTTTAGGTTTGACAGCCATAATCAGCAATTGTGTACATTTGAGCTGAATGTGTCAAAATCTTAAAAATTAACAGGTGCCCAAGCAATTTCATGCTAGAATCATCATCCGGATGCCAAAATAAACTAAATACAGCAAAAGATTTGAGTGCACAACGTTTGGTTTAGGTTTGACAGCCATAATCACCTTTTTATTGCTTTAAATGCGTTTTTAGCGCATGATTGTACATTTGAGCTCAATGTGTCAAAATCTTAAAAATTAACAGGTGCCCAAGCAATTAAGTGCTAGAATCATCATCCGGATGCCAAAATAAACTAAATACAGCAAAAGATTTGAGTGCACAACGTTTGGTTTAGATTTGACAGCCATAATCAGCAATTGTGTACATTTGAGCTGAATGTGTCAAAATCTTAAAAATTAACAGGTGCCCAAGCAATTTCATGCTAGAATCATCATCCGGATGCCAAAATAAACTAAATACAGCAAAAGATTTGAGTGCACAACGTTTGGTTTAGGTTTGACAGCCATAATCACCTTTTTATTGCTTTAAATGCGTTTTTAGCGCATGATTGTACATTTGAGCTGAATGTGTCAAAATCTTAAAAATTAACAGGTGCCCAAGCAATTTCATGCTAGAATCATCATCCGGATGCCAAAATAAACTAAATATAGCAAAAGATTTGAGTGCACAACGTTTGGTTTAGGTTTGACAGCCATAATCAGCAATTGTGTACATTTGAGCTGAATGTGTCAAAATCTTAAAAATTAACAGGTGCCCAAGCAATTTCATGCTAGAATCATCATCCGGATGCCAAAATAAACTAAATACAGCAAAAGATTTGAGTGCACAACGTTTGGTTTAGGTTTGACAGCCATAATCACCTTTTTATTGCTTTAAATGCGTTTTGAGCGCATGATTGTACATTTGAGCTGAATGTGTCAAAATCTTAAAAATTAACAGGTGCCCAAGCAATTAAGTGCTAGAATCATCATCCGGATGCCAAAATAAACTAAATACAGCAAAAGATTTGAGTGCACAACGTTTGGTTTAGATTTGACAGCCATAATCAGCAATTGTGTACATTTGAGCTGAATGTGTCAAAATCTTAAAAATTAACAGGTGCCCAAGCAATTTCATGCTAGAATCATCATCCGGATGCCAAAATAAACTAAATACAGCAAAAGATTTGAGTGCACAACGTTTGGTTTAGGTTTGACAGCCATAATCACCTTTTTATTGCTTTAAATGCGTTTTTAGCGCATGATTGTACATTTGAGCTGAATGTGTCAAAATCTTAAAAATTAACAGGTGCCCAAGCAATTTCATGCTAGAATCATCATCCGGATGCCAAAATAAACTAAATATAGCAAAAGATTTGAGTGCACAACGTTTGGTTTAGGTTTGACAGCCATAATCAGCAATTGTGTACATTTGAGCTGAATGTGTCAAAATCTTAAAAATTAACAGGTGCCCAAGCAATTTCATGCTAGAATCATCATCCGGATGCCAAAATAAACTAAATACAGCAAAAGATTTGAGTGCACAACGTTTGGTTTAGGTTTGACAGCCATAATCACCTTTTTATTGCTTTAAATGCGTTTTTAGCGCATGATTGTACATTTGAGCTCAATGTGTCAAAATCTTAAAAATTAACAGGTGCCCAAGCAATTAAGTGCTAGAATCATCATCCGGATGCCAAAATAAACTAAATACAGCAAAAGATTTGAGTGCACAACGTTTGGTTTAGATTTGACAGCCATAATCAGCAATTGTGTACATTTGAGCTGAATGTGTCAAAATCTTAAAAATTAACAGGTGCCCAAGCAATTTCATGCTAGAATCATCATCCGGATGCCAAAATAAACTAAATACAGCAAAAGATTTGAGTGCACAACGTTTGGTTTAGGTTTGACAGCCATAATCACCTTTTTATTGCTTTAAATGCGTTTTTAGCGCATGATTGTACATTTGAGCTGAATGTGTCAAAATCTTAAAAATTAACAGGTGCCCAAGCAATTTCATGCTAGAATCATCATCCGGATGCCAAAATAAACTAAATATAGCAAAAGATTTGAGTGCACAACGTTTGGTTTAGGTTTGACAGCCATAATCAGCAATTGTGTACATTTGAGCTGAATGTGTCAAAATCTTAAAAATTAACAGGTGCCCAAGCAATTTCATGCTAGAATCATCATCCGGATGCCAAAATAAACTAAATACAGCAAAAGATTTGAGTGCACAACGTTTGGTTTAGGTTTGACAGCCATAATCACCTTTTTATTGCTTTAAATGCGTTTTGAGCGCATGATTGTACATTTGAGCTGAATGTGTCAAAATCTTAAAAATTAACAGGTGCCCAAGCAATTAAGTGCTAGAATCATCATCCGGATGCCAAAATAAACTAAATACAGCAAAAGATTTGAGTGCACAACGTTTGGTTTAGATTTGACAGCCATAATCAGCAATTGTGTACATTTGAGCTGAATGTGTCAAAATCTTAAAAATTAACAGGTGCCCAAGCAATTTCATGCTAGAATCATCATCCGGATGCCAAAATAAACTAAATACAGCAAAAGATTTGAGTGCACAACGTTTGGTTTAGGTTTGACAGCCATAATCACCTTTTTATTGCTTTAAATGCGTTTTTAGCGCATGATTGTACATTTGAGCTGAATGTGTCAAAATCTTAAAAATTAACAGGTGCCCAAGCAATTTCATGCTAGAATCATCATCCGGATGCCAAAATAAACTAAATATAGCAAAAGATTTGAGTGCACAACGTTTGGTTTAGGTTTGACAGCCATAATCAGCAATTGTGTACATTTGAGCTGAATGTGTCAAAATCTTAAAAATTAACAGGTGCCCAAGCAATTTCATGCTAGAATCATCATCCGGATGCCAAAATAAACTAAATACAGCAAAAGATTTGAGTGCACAACGTTTGGTTTAGGTTTGACAGCCATAATCACCTTTTTATTGCTTTAAATGCGTTTTTAGCGCATGATTGTACATTTGAGCTGAATGTGTCAAAATCTTAAAAATTAACAGGTGCCCAAGCAATTAAGTGCTAGAATCATCATCCGGATGCCAAAATAAACTAAATACAGCAAAAGATTTGAGTGCACAACGTTTGGTTTAGATTTGACAGCCATAATCAGCAATTGTGTACATTTGAGCTGAATGTGTCAAAATCTTAAAAATTAACAGGTGCCCAAGCAATTTCATGCTAGAATCATCATCCGGATGCCAAAATAAACTAAATACAGCAAAAGATTTGAGTGCACAACGTTTGGTTTAGGTTTGACAGCCATAATCACCTTTTTATTGCTTTAAATGCGTTTTTAGCGCATGATTGTACATTTGAGCTGAATGTGTCAAAATCTTAAAAATTAACAGGTGCCCAAACAATTTCATGCTAGAATCATCATCCGGATGCCAAAATAAACTAAATACAGCAAAAGATTTGAGTGCACAACGTTTGGTTTAGGTTTGACAGCCATAATCACCTTTTTATTGCTTTAAATGCGTTTTTAGCGCATGATTGTACATTTGAGCTGAATGTGTCAAAATCTTAAAAATTAACAGGTGCCCAAGCAATTTCATGCTAGAATCATCATCCGGATGCCAAAATAAACTAAATACAGCAAAAGATTTGAGTGCACAATGTTTGGTTTAGATTTGACAGCCATAATCAGCAATTGTGTACATTTGAGCTGAATGTGTCAAAATCTTAAAAATTAACAGGTGCCCAAGCAATTTCATGCTAGAATCATCATCCGGATGCCAAAATAAACTAAATACAGCAAAAGATTTGAGTGCACAACGTTTGGTTTAGGTTTGACAGCCATAATCACCTTTTTATTGCTTTAAATGCGTTTTTAGCGCATGATTGTACATTTGAGCTCAATGTGTCAAAATCTTAAAAATTAACAGGTGCCCAAGCAATTTCATGCTAGAATCATCATCCGGATGCCAAAATAAACTAAATACAGCAAAAGATTTGAGTGCACAACGTTTGGTTTAGATTTGACAGCCATAATCAGCAATTGTGTACATTTGAGCTGAATGTGTCAAAATCTTAAAAATTAACAGGTGTCCAAGCAATTTCATGCTAGAATCATCATCCGGATGCCAAAATAACCTAAATACAGCAAAAGATTTGAGTGCACAACGTTTGGTTTAGGTTTGACAGCCATAATCACCTTTTTATTGCTTTAAATGCGTTTTTAGCGCATGATTGTACATTTGAGCTGACTGTGTCAAAATCTTAAAAATTAACAGGTGCCCAAGCAATTTCATGCTAGAATCATCATCCGGATGCCAAAATAAACTAAATACAGCAAAAGATTTGAGTGCACAACGTTTGGTTTAGATTTGACAGCCATAATCAGCAATTGTGTACATTTGAGCTGAATGTGTCAAAATCTTAAAAATTAACAGGTGCCCAAGCAATTTCATGCTAGAATCATCATCCGGATGCCAAAATAAACTAAATACAGCAAAAGATTTGAGTGCACAACGTTTGGTTTAGGTTTGACAGCCATAATCACCTTTTTATTGCTTTAAATGCGTTTTTAGCGCATGATTGTACATTTGAGCTGAATGTGTCAAAATCTTAAAAATTAACAGGTGCCCAAGCAATTTCATGCTAGAATCATCATCCGGATGCCAAAATAAACTAAATATAGCAAAAGATTTGAGTGCACAACGTTTGGTTTAGGTTTGACAGCCATAATCAGCAATTGTGTACATTTGAGCTGAATGTGTCAAAATCTTAAAAATTAACAGGTGCCCAAGCAATTTCATGCTAGAATCATCATCCGGATGCCAAAATAAACTAAATACAGCAAAAGATTTGAGTGCACAACGTTTGGTTTAGGTTTGACAGCCATAATCACCTTTTTATTGCTTTAAATGCGTTTTTAGCGCATGATTGTACATTTGAGCTCAATGTGTCAAAATCTTAAAAATTAACAGGTGCCCAAGCAATTAAGTGCTAGAATCATCATCCGGATGCCAAAATAAACTAAATACAGCAAAAGATTTGAGTGCACAACGTTTGGTTTAGATTTGACAGCCATAATCAGCAATTGTGTACATTTGAGCTGAATGTGTCAAAATCTTAAAAATTAACAGGTGCCCAAGCAATTTCATGCTAGAATCATCATCCGGATGCCAAAATAAACTAAATACAGCAAAAGATTTGAGTGCACAACGTTTGGTTTAGGTTTGACAGCCATAATCACCTTTTTATTGCTTTAAATGCGTTTTTAGCGCATGATTGTACATTTGAGCTGAATGTGTCAAAATCTTAAAAATTAACAGGTGCCCAAGCAATTTCATGCTAGAATCATCATCCGGATGCCAAAATAAACTAAATATAGCAAAAGATTTGAGTGCACAACGTTTGGTTTAGGTTTGACAGCCATAATCAGCAATTGTGTACATTTGAGCTGAATGTGTCAAAATCTTAAAAATTAACAGGTGCCCAAGCAATTTCATGCTAGAATCATCATCCGGATGCCAAAATAAACTAAATACAGCAAAAGATTTGAGTGCACAACGTTTGGTTTAGGTTTGACAGCCATAATCACCTTTTTATTGCTTTAAATGCGTTTTGAGCGCATGATTGTACATTTGAGCTGAATGTGTCAAAATCTTAAAAATTAACAGGTGCCCAAGCAATTAAGTGCTAGAATCATCATCCGGATGCCAAAATAAACTAAATACAGCAAAAGATTTGAGTGCACAACGTTTGGTTTAGATTTGACAGCCATAATCAGCAATTGTGTACATTTGAGCTGAATGTGTCAAAATCTTAAAAATTAACAGGTGCCCAAGCAATTTCATGCTAGAATCATCATCCGGATGCCAAAATAAACTAAATACAGCAAAAGATTTGAGTGCACAACGTTTGGTTTAGGTTTGACAGCCATAATCACCTTTTTATTGCTTTAAATGCGTTTTTAGCGCATGATTGTACATTTGAGCTGAATGTGTCAAAATCTTAAAAATTAACAGGTGCCCAAGCAATTTCATGCTAGAATCATCATCCGGATGCCAAAATAAACTAAATATAGCAAAAGATTTGAGTGCACAACGTTTGGTTTAGGTTTGACAGCCATAATCAGCAATTGTGTACATTTGAGCTGAATGTGTCAAAATCTTAAAAATTAACAGGTGCCCAAGCAATTTCATGCTAGAATCATCATCCGGATGCCAAAATAAACTAAATACAGCAAAAGATTTGAGTGCACAACGTTTGGTTTAGGTTTGACAGCCATAATCACCTTTTTATTGCTTTAAATGCGTTTTTAGCGCATGATTGTACATTTGAGCTCAATGTGTCAAAATCTTAAAAATTAACAGGTGCCCAAGCAATTAAGTGCTAGAATCATCATCCGGATGCCAAAATAAACTAAATACAGCAAAAGATTTGAGTGCACAACGTTTGGTTTAGATTTGACAGCCATAATCAGCAATTGTGTACATTTGAGCTGAATGTGTCAAAATCTTAAAAATTAACAGGTGCCCAAGCAATTTCATGCTAGAATCATCATCCGGATGCCAAAATAAACTAAATACAGCAAAAGATTTGAGTGCACAACGTTTGGTTTAGGTTTGACAGCCATAATCACCTTTTTATTGCTTTAAATGCGTTTTTAGCGCATGATTGTACATTTGAGCTGAATGTGTCAAAATCTTAAAAATTAACAGGTGCCCAAGCAATTTCATGCTAGAATCATCATCCGGATGCCAAAATAAACTAAATATAGCAAAAGATTTGAGTGCACAACGTTTGGTTTAGGTTTGACAGCCATAATCAGCAATTGTGTACATTTGAGCTGAATGTGTCAAAATCTTAAAAATTAACAGGTGCCCAAGCAATTTCATGCTAGAATCATCATCCGGATGCCAAAATAAACTAAATACAGCAAAAGATTTGAGTGCACAACGTTTGGTTTAGGTTTGACAGCCATAATCACCTTTTTATTGCTTTAAATGCGTTTTGAGCGCATGATTGTACATTTGAGCTGAATGTGTCAAAATCTTAAAAATTAACAGGTGCCCAAGCAATTAAGTGCTAGAATCATCATCCGGATGCCAAAATAAACTAAATACAGCAAAAGATTTGAGTGCACAACGTTTGGTTTAGATTTGACAGCCATAATCAGCAATTGTGTACATTTGAGCTGAATGTGTCAAAATCTTAAAAATTAACAGGTGCCCAAGCAATTTCATGCTAGAATCATCATCCGGATGCCAAAATAAACTAAATACAGCAAAAGATTTGAGTGCACAACGTTTGGTTTAGGTTTGACAGCCATAATCACCTTTTTATTGCTTTAAATGCGTTTTTAGCGCATGATTGTACATTTGAGCTGAATGTGTCAAAATCTTAAAAATTAACAGGTGCCCAAGCAATTTCATGCTAGAATCATCATCCGGATGCCAAAATAAACTAAATATAGCAAAAGATTTGAGTGCACAACGTTTGGTTTAGGTTTGACAGCCATAATCAGCAATTGTGTACATTTGAGCTGAATGTGTCAAAATCTTAAAAATTAACAGGTGCCCAAGCAATTTCATGCTAGAATCATCATCCGGATGCCAAAATAAACTAAATACAGCAAAAGATTTGAGTGCACAACGTTTGGTTTAGGTTTGACAGCCATAATCACCTTTTTATTGCTTTAAATGCGTTTTTAGCGCATGATTGTACATTTGAGCTGAATGTGTCAAAATCTTAAAAATTAACAGGTGCCCAAGCAATTAAGTGCTAGAATCATCATCCGGATGCCAAAATAAACTAAATACAGCAAAAGATTTGAGTGCACAACGTTTGGTTTAGATTTGACAGCCATAATCAGCAATTGTGTACATTTGAGCTGAATGTGTCAAAATCTTAAAAATTAACAGGTGCCCAAGCAATTTCATGCTAGAATCATCATCCGGATGCCAAAATAAACTAAATACAGCAAAAGATTTGAGTGCACAACGTTTGGTTTAGGTTTGACAGCCATAATCACCTTTTTATTGCTTTAAATGCGTTTTTAGCGCATGATTGTACATTTGAGCTGAATGTGTCAAAATCTTAAAAATTAACAGGTGCCCAAACAATTTCATGCTAGAATCATCATCCGGATGCCAAAATAAACTAAATACAGCAAAAGATTTGAGTGCACAACGTTTGGTTTAGGTTTGACAGCCATAATCACCTTTTTATTGCTTTAAATGCGTTTTTAGCGCATGATTGTACATTTGAGCTGAATGTGTCAAAATCTTAAAAATTAACAGGTGCCCAAGCAATTTCATGCTAGAATCATCATCCGGATGCCAAAATAAACTAAATATAGCAAAAGATTTGAGTGCACAACGTTTGGTTTAGGTTTGACAGCCATAATCAGCAATTGTGTACATTTGAGCTGAATGTGTCAAAATCTTAAAAATTAACAGGTGCCCAAGCAATTTCATGCTAGAATCATCATCCGGATGCCAAAATAAACTAAATACAGCAAAAGATTTGAGTGCACAACGTTTGGTTTAGGTTTGACAGCCATAATCAGCAATTGTGTACATTTGAGCTGAATGTGTCAAAATCTTAAAAATTAACAGGTGCCCAAGCAATTTCATGCTAGAATCATCATCCGGATGCCAAAATAAACTAAATACAGCAAAAGATTTGAGTGCACAACGTTTGGTTTAGGTTTGACAGCCATAATCACCTTTTTATTGCTTTAAATGCGTTTTTAGCGCATGATTGTACATTTGAGCTCAATGTGTCAAAATCTTAAAAATTAACAGGTGCCCAAGCAATTAAGTGCTAGAATCATCATCCGGATGCCAAAATAAACTAAATACAGCAAAAGATTTGAGTGCACAACGTTTGGTTTAGATTTGACAGCCATAATCAGCAATTGTGTACATTTGAGCTGAATGTGTCAAAATCTTAAAAATTAACAGGTGCCCAAGCAATTTCATGCTAGAATCATCATCCGGATGCCAAAATAAACTAAATACAGCAAAAGATTTGAGTGCACAACGTTTGGTTTAGGTTTGACAGCCATAATCACCTTTTTATTGCTTTAAATGCGTTTTTAGCGCATGATTGTACATTTGAGCTGAATGTGTCAAAATCTTAAAAATTAACAGGTGCCCAAGCAATTTCATGCTAGAATCATCATCCGGATGCCAAAATAAACTAAATATAGCAAAAGATTTGAGTGCACAACGTTTGGTTTAGGTTTGACAGCCATAATCAGCAATTGTGTACATTTGAGCTGAATGTGTCAAAATCTTAAAAATTAACAGGTGCCCAAGCAATTTCATGCTAGAATCATCATCCGGATGCCAAAATAAACTAAATACAGCAAAAGATTTGAGTGCACAACGTTTGGTTTAGGTTTGACAGCCATAATCACCTTTTTATTGCTTTAAATGCGTTTTGAGCGCATGATTGTACATTTGAGCTGAATGTGTCAAAATCTTAAAAATTAACAGGTGCCCAAGCAATTAAGTGCTAGAATCATCATCCGGATGCCAAAATAAACTAAATACAGCAAAAGATTTGAGTGCACAACGTTTGGTTTAGATTTGACAGCCATAATCAGCAATTGTGTACATTTGAGCTGAATGTGTCAAAATCTTAAAAATTAACAGGTGCCCAAGCAATTTCATGCTAGAATCATCATCCGGATGCCAAAATAAACTAAATACAGCAAAAGATTTGAGTGCACAACGTTTGGTTTAGGTTTGACAGCCATAATCACCTTTTTATTGCTTTAAATGCGTTTTTAGCGCATGATTGTACATTTGAGCTGAATGTGTCAAAATCTTAAAAATTAACAGGTGCCCAAGCAATTTCATGCTAGAATCATCATCCGGATGCCAAAATAAACTAAATATAGCAAAAGATTTGAGTGCACAACGTTTGGTTTAGGTTTGACAGCCATAATCAGCAATTGTGTACATTTGAGCTGAATGTGTCAAAATCTTAAAAATTAACAGGTGCCCAAGCAATTTCATGCTAGAATCATCATCCGGATGCCAAAATAAACTAAATACAGCAAAAGATTTGAGTGCACAACGTTTGGTTTAGGTTTGACAGCCATAATCACCTTTTTATTGCTTTAAATGCGTTTTTAGCGCATGATTGTACATTTGAGCTGAATGTGTCAAAATCTTAAAAATTAACAGGTGCCCAAGCAATTAAGTGCTAGAATCATCATCCGGATGCCA
This sequence comes from Festucalex cinctus, assembly GCF_051991245.1. Classification (NCBI taxonomy): domain Eukaryota; kingdom Metazoa; phylum Chordata; class Actinopteri; order Syngnathiformes; family Syngnathidae; genus Festucalex; species Festucalex cinctus. The sequence goes on from NW_027520338.1 coordinate 57,894, forward strand.
AAATAAACTAAATACAGCAAAAGATTTGAGTGCACAACGTTTGGTTTAGATTTGACAGCCATAATCAGCAATTGTGTACATTTGAGCTGAATGTGTCAAAATCTTAAAAATTAACAGGTGCCCAAGCAATTTCATGCTAGAATCATCATCCGGATGCCAAAATAAACTAAATACAGCAAAAGATTTGAGTGCACAACGTTTGGTTTAGGTTTGACAGCCATAATCACCTTTTTATTGCTTTAAATGCGTTTTTAGCGCATGATTGTACATTTGAGCTGAATGTGTCAAAATCTTAAAAATTAACAGGTGCCCAAACAATTTCATGCTAGAATCATCATCCGGATGCCAAAATAAACTAAATACAGCAAAAGATTTGAGTGCACAACGTTTGGTTTAGGTTTGACAGCCATAATCACCTTTTTATTGCTTTAAATGCGTTTTTAGCGCATGATTGTACATTTGAGCTGAATGTGTCAAAATCTTAAAAATTAACAGGTGCCCAAGCAATTTCATGCTAGAATCATCATCCGGATGCCAAAATAAACTAAATATAGCAAAAGATTTGAGTGCACAACGTTTGGTTTAGGTTTGACAGCCATAATCAGCAATTGTGTACATTTGAGCTGAATGTGTCAAAATCTTAAAAATTAACAGGTGCCCAAGCAATTTCATGCTAGAATCATCATCCGGATGCCAAAATAAACTAAATACAGCAAAAGATTTGAGTGCACAACGTTTGGTTTAGGTTTGACAGCCATAATCACCTTTTTATTGCTTTAAATGCGTTTTTAGCGCATGATTGTACATTTGAGCTGAATGTGTCAAAATCTTAAAAATTAACAGGTGCCCAAGCAATTAAGTGCTAGAATCATCATCCGGATGCCAAACTAAACTAAATACAGCAAAGGATTTGAGTGCACAACGTTTGGTTTAGATTTGACAGCCATAATCAGCAATTGTGTACATTTGAGCTGAATGTGTCAAAATCTTAAAAATTAACAGGTGCCCAAGCAATTTCATGCTAGAATCATCATCCGGATGCCAAAATAAACTAAATACAGCAAAAGATTTGAGTGCACAACGTTTGGTTTACGTTTGACAGCCATAATCACCTTTTTATTGCTTTAAATGCGTTTTTAGCGCATGATTGTACATTTGAGCTGAATGTGTCAAAATCTTAAAAATTAACAGGTGCCCAAGCAATTTCATGCTAGAATCATCATCCGGATGCCAAAATAAACTAAATATAGCAAAAGATTTGAGTGCACAACGTTTGGTTTAGGTTTGACAGCCATAATCAGCAATTGTGTACATTTGAGCTGAATGTGTCAAAATCTTAAAAATTAACAGGTGCCCAAGCAATTTCATGCTAGAATCATCATCCGGATGCCAAAATAAACTAAATACAGCAAAAGATTTGAGTGCACAACGTTTGGTTTAGGTTTGACAGCCATAATCACCTTTTTATTGCTTTAAATGCGTTTTTAGCGCATGATTGTACATTTCAGCTGAATGTGTCAAAATCTTAAAAATTGACAGGTGCCCAAGCAATTTCATGCTAGAATCATCATCCGGATGCCAAAATAAACTAAATACAGCAAAAGATTTGAGTGCACAACGTTTGGTTTAGATTTGACAGCCATAATCAGCAATTGTGTACATTTGAGCTGAATGTGTCAAAATCTTAAAAATTAACAGGTGCCCAAGCAATTTCATGCTAGAATCATCATCCGGATGCCAAAATAAACTAAATACAGCAAAAGATTTGAGTGCACAACGTTTGGTTTAGGTTTGACAGCCATAATCACCTTTTTATTGCTTTAAATGCGTTTTTAGCGCATGATTGTACATTTGAGCTGAATGTGTCAAAATCTTAAAAATTAACAGGTGCCCAAGCAATTAAGTGCTAGAATCATCATCCGGATGCCAAAATAAACTAAATATAGCAAAAGATTTGAGTGCACAACGTTTGGTTTAGGTTTGACAGCCATAATCAGCAATTGTGTACATTTGAGCTGAATGTGTCAAAATCTTAAAAATTAACAGGTGCCCAAGCAATTTCATGCTAGAATCATCATCCGGATGCCAAAATAAACTAAATACAGCAAAAGATTTGAGTGCACAACGTTTGATTTAGGTTTGACAGCCATAATCACCTTTTTATTGCTTTAAATGCGTTTTTAGCGCATGATTGTACATTTGAGCTGAATGTGTCAAAATCTTAAAAATTAACAGGTGCCCAAGCAATTAAGTGCTAGAATCATCATCCGGATGCCAAAATAAACTAAATACAGCAAAAGATTTGAGTGCACAACGTTTGGTTTAGATTTGACAGCCATAATCAGCAATTGTGTACATTTGAGCTGAATGTGTCAAAATCTTAAAAATTAACAGGTGCCCAAGCAATTTCATGCTAGAATCATCATCCGGATGCCAAAATAAACTAAATACAGCAAAAGATTTGAGTGCACAACGTTTGGTTTAGATTTGACAGCCATAATCAGCAATTGTGTACATTTGAGCTGAATGTGTCAAAATCTTAAAAATTAACAGGTGCCCAAGCAATTTCATGCTAGAATCATCATCCGGATGCCAAAATAAACTAAATACAGCAAAAGATTTGAGTGCACAACGTTTGGTTTAGGTTTGACAGCCATAATCACCTTTTTATTGCTTTAAATGCGTTTTTAGCGCATGATTGTACATTTGAGCTCAATGTGTCAAAATCTTAAAAATTAACAGGTGCCCAAGCAATTAAGTGCTAGAATCATCATCCGGATGCTAAAATAAACTAAATACAGCAAAAGATTTGAGTGCACAACGTTTGGTTTAGATTTGACAGCCATAATCAGCAATTGTGTACATTTGAGCTGAATGTGTCAAAATCTTAAAAATTAACAGGTGCCCAAGCAATTTCATGCTAGAATCATCATCCGGATGCCAAAATAAACTAAATACAGCAAAAGATTTGAGTGCACAACGTTTGGTTTAGGTTTGACAGCCATAATCACCTTTTTATTGCTTTAAATGCGTTTTTAGCGCATGATTGTACATTTGAGCTGAATGTGTCAAAATCTTAAAAATTAACAGGTGCCCAAGCAATTTCATGCTAGAATCATCATCCGGATGCCAAAATAAACTAAATATAGCAAAAGATTTGAGTGCACAACGTTTGGTTTAGGTTTGACAGCCATAATCAGCAATTGTGTACATTTGAGCTGAATGTGTCAAAATCTTAAAAATTAACAGGTGCCCAAGCAATTTCATGCTAGAATCATCATCCGGATGCCAAAATAAACTAAATACAGCAAAAGATTTGAGTGCACAACGTTTGGTTTAGGTTTGACAGCCATAATCACCTTTTTATTGCTTTAAATGCGTTTTTAGCGCATGATTGTACATTTGAGCTCAATGTGTCAAAATCTTAAAAATTAACAGGTGCCCAAGCAATTTCATGCTAGAATCATCATCCGGATGCCAAAATAAACTAAATATAGCAAAAGATTTGAGTGCACAACGTTTGATTTAGGTTTGACAGCCATAATCACCTTTTTATTGCTTTAAATGCGTTTTTAGCGCATGATTGTACATTTGAGCTGAATGTGTCAAAATCTTAAAAATTAACAGGTGCCCAAGCAATTAAGTGCTAGAATCATCATCCGGATGCCAAAATAAACTAAATACAGCAAAAGATTTGAGTGCACAACGTTTGGTTTAGATTTGACAGCCATAATCAGCAATTGTGTACATTTGAGCTGAATGTGTCAAAATCTTAAAAATTAACAGGTGCCCAAGCAATTTCATGCTAGAATCATCATCCGGATGCCAAAATAAACTAAATACAGCAAAAGATTTGAGTGCACAACGTTTGGTTTAGGTTTGACAGCCATAATCACCTTTTTATTGCTTTAAATGCGTTTTTAGCGCATGATTGTACATTTGAGCTGAATGTGTCAAAATCTTAAAAATTAACAGGTGCCCAAGCAATTAAGTGCTAGAATCATCATCTGGATGCCAAAATAAACTAAATATAGCAAAAGATTTGAGTGCACAACGTTTGGTTTAGGTTTGACAGCCATAATCAGCAATTGTGTACATTTGAGCTGAATGTGTCAAAATCTTAAAAATTAACAGGTGCCCAAGCAATTTCATGCTAGAATCATCATCCGGATGCCAAAATAAACTAAATACAGCAAAAGATTTGAGTGCACAACGTTTGGTTTAGGTTTGACAGCCATAATCACCTTTTTATTGCTTTAAATGCGTTTTTAGCGCATGATTGTACATTTGAGCTCAATGTGTCAAAATCTTAAAAATTAACAGGTGCCCAAGCAATTTCATGCTAGAATCATCATCCGGATGCCAAAATAAACTAAATACAGCAAAAGATTTGAGTGCACAACGTTTGGTTTAGGTTTGACAGCCATAATCACCTTTTTATTGCTTTAAATGCGTTTTTAGCGCATGATTGTACATTTGAGCTGAATGTGTCAAAATCTTAAAAATTAACAGGTGCCCAAGCAATTTCATGCTAGAATCATCATCCGGATGCCAAAATAAACTAAATATAGCAAAAGATTTGAGTGCACAACGTTTGGTTTAGGTTTGACAGCCATAATCAGCAATTGTGTACATTTGAGCTGAATGTGTCAAAATCTTAAAAATTAACAGGTGCCCAAGCAATTTCATGCTAGAATCATCATCCGGATGCCAAAATAAACTAAATACAGCAAAAGATTTGAGTGCACAACGTTTGGTTTAGGTTTGACAGCCATAATCACCTTTTTATTGCTTTAAATGCGTTTTTAGCGCATGATTGTACATTTGAGCTGAATGTGTCAAAATCTTAAAAATTAACAGGTGCCCAAGCAATTAAGTGCTAGAATCATCATCCGGATGCCAAAATAAACTAAATACAGCAAAAGATTTGAGTGCACAACGTTTGGTTTAGATTTGACAGCCATAATCAGCAATTGTGTACATTTGAGCTGAATGTGTCAAAATCTTAAAAATTAACAGGTGCCCAAGCAATTTCATGCTAGAATCATCATCCGGATGCCAAAATAAACTAAATACAGCAAAAGATTTGAGTGCACAACGTTTGGTTTAGGTTTGACAGCCATAATCACCTTTTTATTGCTTTAAATGCGTTTTTAGCGCATGATTGTACATTTGAGCTGAATGTGTCAAAATCTTAAAAATTAACAGGTGCCCAAGCAATTTCATGCTAGAATCATCATCCGGATGCCAAAATAAACTAAATACAGCAAAAGATTTGAGTGCACAACGTTTGGTTTAGGTTTGACAGCCATAATCACCTTTTTATTGCTTTAAATGCGTTTTTAGCGCATGATTGTACATTTGAGCTCAATGTGTCAAAATCTTAAAAATTAACAGGTGCCCAAGCAATTTCATGCTAGAATCATCATCCGGATGCCAAAATAAACTAAATATAGCAAAAGATTTGAGTGCACAACGTTTGGTTTAGGTTTGACAGCCATAATCAGCAATTGTGTACATTTGAGCTGAATGTGTCAAAATCTTAAAAATTAACAGGTGCCCAAGCAATTTCATGCTAGAATCATCATCCGGATGCCAAAATAAACTAAATACAGCAAAAGATTTGAGTGCACAACGTTTGGTTTAGGTTTGACAGCCATAATCACCTTTTTATTGCTTTAAATGCGTTTTTAGCGCATGATTGTACATTTGAGCTCAATGTGTCAAAATCTTAAAAATTAACAGGTGCCCAAGCAATTTCATGCTAGAATCATCATCCGGATGCCAAAATAAACTAAATACAGCAAAAGATTTGAGTGCACAACGTTTGGTTTAGATTTGACAGCCATAATCAGCAATTGTGTACATTTGAGCTGAATGTGTCAAAATCTTAAAAATTAACAGGTGCCCAAGCAATTTCATGCTAGAATCATCATCCGGATGCCAAAATAAACTAAATACAGCAAAAGATTTGAGTGCACAACGTTTGGTTTAGGTTTGACAGCCATAATCACCTTTTTATTGCTTTAAATGCGTTTTTAGCGCATGATTGTACATTTGAGCTGAATGTGTCAAAATCTTAAAAATTAACAGGTGCCCAAGCAATTTCATGCTAGAATCATCATCCGGATGCCAAAATAAACTAAATATAGCAAAAGATTTGAGTGCACAACGTTTGGTTTAGGTTTGACAGCCATAATCAGCAATTGTGTACATTTGAGCTGAATGTGTCAAAATCTTAAAAATTAACAGGTGCCCAAGCAATTTCATGCTAGAATCATCATCCGGATGCCAAAATAAACTAAATACAGCAAAAGATTTGAGTGCACAACGTTTGGTTTAGATTTGACAGCCATAATCAGCAATTGTGTACATTTGAGCTGAATGTGTCAAAATCTTAAAAATTAACAGGTGCCCAAGCAATTTCATGCTAGAATCATCATCCGGATGCCAAAATAAACTAAATACAGCAAAAGATTTGAGTGCACAACGTTTGGTTTAGGTTTGACAGCCATAATCACCTTTTTATTGCTTTAAATGCGTTTTTAGCGCATGATTGTACATTTGAGCTCAATGTGTCAAAATCTTAAAAATTAACAGGTGCCCAAGCAATTAAGTGCTAGAATCATCATCCGGATGCTAAAATAAACTAAATACAGCAAAAGATTTGAGTGCACAACGTTTGGTTTAGATTTGACAGCCATAATCAGCAATTGTGTACATTTGAGCTGAATGTGTCAAAATCTTAAAAATTAACAGGTGCCCAAGCAATTTCATGCTAGAATCATCATCCGGATGCCAAAATAAACTAAATACAGCAAAAGATTTGAGTGCACAACGTTTGGTTTAGGTTTGACAGCCATAATCACCTTTTTATTGCTTTAAATGCGTTTTTAGCGCATGATTGTACATTTGAGCTGAATGTGTCAAAATCTTAAAAATTAACAGGTGCCCAAGCAATTTCATGCTAGAATCATCATCCGGATGCCAAAATAAACTAAATATAGCAAAAGATTTGAGTGCACAACGTTTGGTTTAGGTTTGACAGCCATAATCAGCAATTGTGTACATTTGAGCTGAATGTGTCAAAATCTTAAAAATTAACAGGTGCCCAAGCAATTTCATGCTAGAATCATCATCCGGATGCCAAAATAAACTAAATACAGCAAAAGATTTGAGTGCACAACGTTTGGTTTAGGTTTGACAGCCATAATCACCTTTTTATTGCTTTAAATGCGTTTTTAGCGCATGATTGTACATTTGAGCTCAATGTGTCAAAATCTTAAAAATTAACAGGTGCCCAAGCAATTTCATGCTAGAATCATCATCCGGATGCCAAAATAAACTAAATATAGCAAAAGATTTGAGTGCACAACGTTTGATTTAGGTTTGACAGCCATAATCACCTTTTTATTGCTTTAAATGCGTTTTTAGCGCATGATTGTACATTTGAGCTGAATGTGTCAAAATCTTAAAAATTAACAGGTGCCCAAGCAATTAAGTGCTAGAATCATCATCCGGATGCCAAAATAAACTAAATACAGCAAAAGATTTGAGTGCACAACGTTTGGTTTAGATTTGACAGCCATAATCAGCAATTGTGTACATTTGAGCTGAATGTGTCAAAATCTTAAAAATTAACAGGTGCCCAAGCAATTTCATGCTAGAATCATCATCCGGATGCCAAAATAAACTAAATACAGCAAAAGATTTGAGTGCACAACGTTTGGTTTAGGTTTGACAGCCATAATCACCTTTTTATTGCTTTAAATGCGTTTTTAGCGCATGATTGTACATTTGAGCTGAATGTGTCAAAATCTTAAAAATTAACAGGTGCCCAAGCAATTAAGTGCTAGAATCATCATCTGGATGCCAAAATAAACTAAATATAGCAAAAGATTTGAGTGCACAACGTTTGGTTTAGGTTTGACAGCCATAATCAGCAATTGTGTACATTTGAGCTGAATGTGTCAAAATCTTAAAAATTAACAGGTGCCCAAGCAATTTCATGCTAGAATCATCATCCGGATGCCAAAATAAACTAAATACAGCAAAAGATTTGAGTGCACAACGTTTGGTTTAGGTTTGACAGCCATAATCACCTTTTTATTGCTTTAAATGCGTTTTTAGCGCATGATTGTACATTTGAGCTCAATGTGTCAAAATCTTAAAAATTAACAGGTGCCCAAGCAATTAAGTGCTAGAATCATCATCCGGATGCCAAAATAAACTAAATACAGCAAAAGATTTGAGTGCACAACGTTTGGTTTAGATTTGACAGCCATAATCAGCAATTGTGTACATTTGAGCTGAATGTGTCAAAATCTTAAAAATTAACAGGTGTCCAAGCAATTTCATGCTAGAATCGTCATCCGGATGCCAAAATAAACTAAATACAGCAAAAGATTTGAGTGCACAACGTTTGGTTTAGGTTTGACAGCCATAATCACCTTTTTATTGCTTTAAATGCGTTTTTAGCGCATGATTGTACATTTGAGCTGAATGTGTCAAAATCTTAAAAATTAACAGGTGCCCAAGCAATTTCATGCTAGAATCATCATCCGGATGCCAAAATAAACTAAATATAGCAAAAGATTTGAGTGCACAACGTTTGGTTTAGGTTTGACAGCCATAATCAGCAATTGTGTACATTTGAGCTGAATGTGTCAAAATCTTAAAAATTAACAGGTGCCCAAGCAATTTCATGCTAGAATCATCATCCGGATGCCAAAATAAACTAAATACAGCAAAAGATTTGAGTGCACAACGTTTGGTTTAGGTTTGACAGCCATAATCACCTTTTTATTGCTTTAAATGCGTTTTTAGCGCATGATTGTACATTTGAGCTGAATGTGTCAAAATCTTAAAAATTAACAGGTGCCCAAGCAATTTCATGCTAGAATCATCATCCGGATGCCAAAATAAACTAAATATAGCAAAAGATTTGAGTGCACAACGTTTGGTTTAGGTTTGACAGCCATAATCAGCAATTGTGTACATTTGAGCTGAATGTGTCAAAATCTTAAAAATTAACAGGTGCCCAAGCAATTTCATGCTAGAATCATCATCCGGATGCCAAAATAAACTAAATACAGCAAAAGATTTGAGTGCACAACGTTTGGTTTAGGTTTGACAGCCATAATCACCTTTTTATTGCTTTAAATGCGTTTTTAGCGCATGATTGTACATTTCAGCTGAATGTGTCAAAATCTTAAAAATTGACAGGTGCCCAAGCAATTTCATGCTAGAATCATCATCCGGATGCCAAAATAAACTAAATACAGCAAAAGATTTGAGTGCACAACGTTTGGTTTAGATTTGACAGCCATAATCAGCAATTGTGTACATTTGAGCTGAATGTGTCAAAATCTTAAAAATTAACAGGTGCCCAAGCAATTTCATGCTAGAATCATCATCCGGATGCCAAAATAAACTAAATACAGCAAAAGATTTGAGTGCACAACGTTTGGTTTAGGTTTGACAGCCATAATCACCTTTTTATTGCTTTAAATGCGTTTTTAGCGCATGATTGTACATTTGAGCTCAATGTGTCAAAATCTTAAAAATTAACAGGTGCCCAAGCAATTTCATGCTAGAATCATCATCCGGATGCCAAAATAAACTAAATATAGCAAAAGATTTGAGTGCACAACGTTTGGTTTAGGTTTGACAGCCATAATCAGCAATTGTGTACATTTGAGCTGAATGTGTCAAAATCTTAAAAATTAACAGGTGCCCAAGCAATTTCATGCTAGAATCATCATCCGGATGCCAAAATAAACTAAATACAGCAAAAGATTTGAGTGCACAACGTTTGATTTAGGTTTGACAGCCATAATCACCTTTTTATTGCTTTAAATGCGTTTTTAGCGCATGATTGTACATTTGAGCTGAATGTGTCAAAATCTTAAAAATTAACAGGTGCCCAAGCAATTAAGTGCTAGAATCATCATCCGGATGCCAAAATAAACTAAATACAGCAAAAGATTTGAGTGCACAACGTTTGGTTTAGATTTGACAGCCATAATCAGCAATTGTGTACATTTGAGCTGAATGTGTCAAAATCTTAAAAATTAACAGGTGCCCAAGCAATTTCATGCTAGAATCATCATCCGGATGCCAAAATAAACTAAATACAGCAAAAGATTTGAGTGCACAACGTTTGGTTTAGGTTTGACAGCCATAATCACCTTTTTATTGCTTTAAATGCGTTTTTAGCGCATGATTGTACATTTGAGCTCAATGTGTCAAAATCTTAAAAATTAACAGGTGCCCAAGCAATTAAGTGCTAGAATCATCATCCGGATGCCAAAATAAACTAAATACAGCAAAAGATTTGAGTGCACAACGTTTGGTTTAGATTTGACAGCCATAATCAGCAATTGTGTACATTTGAGCTGAATGTGTCAAAATCTTAAAAATTAACAGGTGCCCAAGCAATTTCATGCTAGAATCATCATCCGGATGCCAAAATAAACTAAATACAGCAAAAGATTTGAGTGCACAACGTTTGGTTTAGGTTTGACAGCCATAATCACCTTTTTATTGCTTTAAATGCGTTTTTAGCGCATGATTGTACATTTGAGCTCAATGTGTCAAAATCTTAAAAATTAACAGGTGCCCAAGCAATTTCATGCTAGAATCATCATCCGGATGCCAAAATAAACTAAATATAGCAAAAGATTTGAGTGCACAACGTTTGGTTTAGGTTTGACAGCCATAATCAGCAATTGTGTACATTTGAGCTGAATGTGTCAAAATCTTAAAAATTAACAGGTGCCCAAGCAATTTCATGCTAGAATCATCATCCGGATGCCAAAATAAACTAAATACAGCAAAAGATTTGAGTGCACAACGTTTGATTTAGGTTTGACAGCCATAATCACCTTTTTATTGCTTTAAATGCGTTTTTAGCGCATGATTGTACATTTGAGCTGAATGTGTCAAAATCTTAAAAATTAACAGGTGCCCAAGCAATTAAGTGCTAGAATCATCATCCGGATGCCAAAATAAACTAAATACAGCAAAAGATTTGAGTGCACAACGTTTGGTTTAGATTTGACAGCCATAATCAGCAATTGTGTACATTTGAGCTGAATGTGTCAAAATCTTAAAAATTAACAGGTGCCCAAGCAATTTCATGCTAGAATCATCATCCGGATGCCAAAATAAACTAAATACAGCAAAAGATTTGAGTGCACAACGTTTGGTTTAGGTTTGACAGCCATAATCACCTTTTTATTGCTTTAAATGCGTTTTTAGCGCATGATTGTACATTTGAGCTCAATGTGTCAAAATCTTAAAAATTAACAGGTGCCCAAGCAATTAAGTGCTAGAATCATCATCCGGATGCCAAAATAAACTAAATATAGCAAAAGATTTGAGTGCACAACGTTTGGTTTAGGTTTGACAGCCATAATCAGCAATTGTGTACATTTGAGCTGAATGTGTCAAAATCTTAAAAATTAACAGGTGCCCAAGCAATTTCATGCTAGAATCATCATCCGGATGCCAAAATAAACTAAATACAGCAAAAGATTTGAGTGCACAACGTTTGGTTTAGGTTTGACAGCCATAATCACCTTTTTATTGCTTTAAATGCGTTTTTAGCGCATGATTGTACATTTGAGCTGAATGTGTCAAAATCTTAAAAATTAACAGGTGCCCAAGCAATTAAGTGCTAGAATCATCATCCGGATGCCAAAATAAACTAAATACAGCAAAAGATTTGAGTGCACAACGTTTGGTTTAGATTTGACAGCCATAATCAGCAATTGTGTACATTTGAGCTGAATGTGTCAAAATCTTAAAAATTAACAGGTGCCCAAGCAATTTCATGCTAGAATCATCATCCGGATGCCAAAATAAACTAAATACAGCAAAAGATTTGAGTGCACAACGTTTGGTTTAGGTTTGACAGCCATAATCACCTTTTTATTGCTTTAAATGCGTTTTTAGCGCATGATTGTACATTTGAGCTGAATGTGTCAAAATCTTAAAAATTAACAGGTGCCCAAGCAATTTCATGCTAGAATCATCATCCGGATGCCAAAATAAACTAAATATAGCAAAAGATTTGAGTGCACAACGTTTGGTTTAGGTTTGACAGCCATAATCAGCAATTGTGTACATTTGAGCTGAATGTGTCAAAATCTTAAAAATTAACAGGTGCCCAAGCAATTTCATGCTAGAATCATCATCCGGATGCCAAAATAAACTAAATACAGCAAAAGATTTGAGTGCACAACGTTTGGTTTAGATTTGACAGCCATAATCAGCAATTGTGTACATTTGAGCTGAATGTGTCAAAATCTTAAAAATTAACAGGTGCCCAAGCAATTTCATGCTAGAATCATCATCCGGATGCCAAAATAAACTAAATACAGCAAAAGATTTGAGTGCACAACGTTTGGTTTAGGTTTGACAGCCATAATCACCTTTTTATTGCTTTAAATGCGTTTTTAGCGCATGATTGTACATTTGAGCTGAATGTGTCAAAATCTTAAAAATTAACAGGTGCCCAAGCAATTTCATGCTAGAATCATCATCCGGATGCCAAAATAAACTAAATATAGCAAAAGATTTGAGTGCACAACGTTTGGTTTAGGTTTGACAGCCATAATCAGCAATTGTGTACATTTGAGCTGAATGTGTCAAAATCTTAAAAATTAACAGGTGCCCAAGCAATTTCATGCTAGAATCATCATCCGGATGCCAAAATAAACTAAATACAGCAAAAGATTTGAGTGCACAACGTTTGGTTTAGGTTTGACAGCCATAATCACCTTTTTATTGCTTTAAATGCGTTTTTAGCGCATGATTGTACATTTCAGCTGAATGTGTCAAAATCTTAAAAATTGACAGGTGCCCAAGCAATTTCATGCTAGAATCATCATCCGGATGCCAAAATAAACTAAATACAGCAAAAGATTTGAGTGCACAACGTTTGGTTTAGATTTGACAGCCATAATCAGCAATTGTGTACATTTGAGCTGAATGTGTCAAAATCTTAAAAATTAACAGGTGCCCAAGCAATTTCATGCTAGAATCATCATCCGGATGCCAAAATAAACTAAATACAGCAAAAGATTTGAGTGCACAACGTTTGATTTAGGTTTGACAGCCATAATCACCTTTTTATTGCTTTAAATGCGTTTTTAGCGCATGATTGTACATTTGAGCTGAATGTGTCAAAATCTTAAAAATTAACAGGTGCCCAAGCAATTAAGTGCTAGAATCATCATCCGGATGCCAAAATAAACTAAATACAGCAAAAGATTTGAGTGCACAACGTTTGGTTTAGATTTGACAGCCATAATCAGCAATTGTGTACATTTGAGCTGAATGTGTCAAAATCTTAAAAATTAACAGGTGCCCAAGCAATTTCATGCTAGAATCATCATCCGGATGCCAAAATAAACTAAATACAGCAAAAGATTTGAGTGCACAACGCTTGGTTTAGGTTTGACAGCCATAATCACCTTTTTATTGCTTTAAATGCGTTTTTAGCGCATGATTGTACATTTGAGCTGAATGTGTCAAAATCTTAAAAATTAACAGGTGCCCAAGCAATTAAGTGCTAGAATCATCATCCGGATGCCAAAATAAACTAAATATAGCAAAAGATTTGAGTGCACAACGTTTGGTTTAGGTTTGACAGCCATAATCAGCAATTGTGTACATTTGAGCTGAATGTGTCAAAATCTTAAAAATTAACAGGTGCCCAAGCAATTTCATGCTAGAATCATCATCCGGATGCCAAAATAAACTAAATACAGCAAAAGATTTGAGTGCACAACGTTTGGTTTAGGTTTGACAGCCATAATCACCTTTTTATTGCTTTAAATGCGTTTTTAGCGCATGATTGTACATTTGAGCTCAATGTGTCAAAATCTTAAAAATTAACAGGTGCCCAAGCAATTAAGTGCTAGAATCATCATCCGGATGCCAAAATAAACTAAATACAGCAAAAGATTTGAGTGCACAACGTTTGGTTTAGATTTGACAGCCATAATCAGCAATTGTGTACATTTGAGCTGAATGTGTCAAAATCTTAAAAATTAACAGGTGCCCAAGCAATTTCATGCTAGAATCATCATCCGGATGCCAAAATAAACTAAATACAGCAAAAGATTTGAGTGCACAACGTTTGGTTTAGGTTTGACAGCCATAATCACCTTTTTATTGCTTTAAATGCGTTTTTAGCGCATGATTGTACATTTGAGCTGAATGTGTCAAAATCTTAAAAATTAACAGGTGCCCAAGCAATTTCATGCTAGAATCATCATCCGGATGCCAAAATAAACTAAATATAGCAAAAGATTTGAGTGCACAACGTTTGGTTTAGGTTTGACAGCCATAATCAGCAATTGTGTACATTTGAGCTGAATGTGTCAAAATCTTAAAAATTAACAGGTGCCCAAGCAATTTCATGCTAGAATCATCATCCGGATGCCAAAATAAACTAAATACAGCAAAAGATTTGAGTGCACAACGTTTGGTTTAGGTTTGACAGCCATAATCACCTTTTTATTGCTTTAAATGCGTTTTTAGCGCATGATTGTACATTTCAGCTGAATGTGTCAAAATCTTAAAAATTGACAGGTGCCCAAGCAATTTCATGCTAGAATCATCATCCGGATGCCAAAATAAACTAAATACAGCAAAAGATTTGAGTGCACAACGTTTGGTTTAGATTTGACAGCCATAATCAGCAATTGTGTACATTTGAGCTGAATGTGTCAAAATCTTAAAAATTAACAGGTGCCCAAGCAATTTCATGCTAGAATCATCATCCGGATGCCAAAATAAACTAAATACAGCAAAAGATTTGAGTGCACAACGTTTGGTTTAGGTTTGACAGCCATAATCACCTTTTTATTGCTTTAAATGCGTTTTTAGCGCATGATTGTACATTTGAGCTCAATGTGTCAAAATCTTAAAAATTAACAGGTGCCCAAGCAATTTCATGCTAGAATCATCATCCGGATGCCAAAATAAACTAAATATAGCAAAAGATTTGAGTGCACAACGTTTGGTTTAGGTTTGACAGCCATAATCAGCAATTGTGTACATTTGAGCTGAATGTGTCAAAATCTTAAAAATTAACAGGTGCCCAAGCAATTTCATGCTAGAATCATCATCCGGATGCCAAAATAAACTAAATACAGCAAAAGATTTGAGTGCACAACGTTTGGTTTAGGTTTGACAGCCATAATCACCTTTTTATTGCTTTAAATGCGTTTTTAGCGCATGATTGTACATTTGAGCTGAATGTGTCAAAATCTTAAAAATTAACAGGTGCCCAAGCAATTAAGTGCTAGAATCATCATCCGGATGCCAAAATAAACTAAATACAGCAAAAGATTTGAGTGCACAACGTTTGGTTTAGATTTGACAGCCATAATCAGCAATTGTGTACATTTGAGCTGAATGTGTCAAAATCTTAAAAATTAACAGGTGCCCAAGCAATTTCATGCTAGAATCATCATCCGGATGCCAAAATAAACTAAATACAGCAAAAGATTTGAGTGCACAACGTTTGGTTTAGGTTTGACAGCCATAATCACCTTTTTATTGCTTTAAATGCGTTTTTAGCGCATGATTGTACATTTGAGCTGAATGTGTCAAAATCTTAAAAATTAACAGGTGCCCAAGCAATTTCATGCTAGAATCATCATCCGGATGCCAAAATAAACTAAATATAGCAAAAGATTTGAGTGCACAACGTTTGGTTTAGGTTTGACAGCCATAATCAGCAATTGTGTACATTTGAGCTGAATGTGTCAAAATCTTAAAAATTAACAGGTGCCCAAGCAATTTCATGCTAGAATCATCATCCGGATGCCAAAATAAACTAAATACAGCAAAAGATTTGAGTGCACAACGTTTGGTTTAGGTTTGACAGCCATAATCACCTTTTTATTGCTTTAAATGCGTTTTTAGCGCATGATTGTACATTTGAGCTCAATGTGTCAAAATCTTAAAAATTAACAGGTGCCCAAGCAATTAAGTGCTAGAATCATCATCCGGATGCCAAAATAAACTAAATACAGCAAAAGATTTGAGTGCACAACGTTTGGTTTAGATTTGACAGCCATAATCAGCAATTGTGTACATTTGAGCTGAATGTGTCAAAATCTTAAAAATTAACAGGTGCCCAAGCAATTTCATGCTAGAATCATCATCCGGATGCCAAAATAAACTAAATACAGCAAAAGATTTGAGTGCACAACGTTTGGTTTAGGTTTGACAGCCATAATCACCTTTTTATTGCTTTAAATGCGTTTTTAGCGCATGATTGTACATTTGAGCTGAATGTGTCAAAATCTTAAAAATTAACAGGTGCCCAAGCAATTTCATGCTAGAATCATCATCCGGATGCCAAAATAAACTAAATATAGCAAAAGATTTGAGTGCACAACGTTTGGTTTAGGTTTGACAGCCATAATCAGCAATTGTGTACATTTGAGCTGAATGTGTCAAAATCTTAAAAATTAACAGGTGCCCAAGCAATTTCATGCTAGAATCATCATCCGGATGCCAAAATAAACTAAATACAGCAAAAGATTTGAGTGCACAACGTTTGGTTTAGGTTTGACAGCCATAATCACCTTTTTATTGCTTTAAATGCGTTTTTAGCGCATGATTGTACATTTCAGCTGAATGTGTCAAAATCTTAAAAATTGACAGGTGCCCAAGCAATTTCATGCTAGAATCATCATCCGGATGCCAAAATAAACTAAATACAGCAAAAGATTTGAGTGCACAACGTTTGGTTTAGATTTGACAGCCATAATCAGCAATTGTGTACATTTGAGCTGAATGTGTCAAAATCTTAAAAATTAACAGGTGCCCAAGCAATTTCATGCTAGAATCATCATCCGGATGCCAAAATAAACTAAATACAGCAAAAGATTTGAGTGCACAACGTTTGATTTAGGTTTGACAGCCATAATCACCTTTTTATTGCTTTAAATGCGTTTTTAGCGCATGATTGTACATTTGAGCTGAATGTGTCAAAATCTTAAAAATTAACAGGTGCCCAAGCAATTAAGTGCTAGAATCATCATCCGGATGCCAAAATAAACTAAATACAGCAAAAGATTTGAGTGCACAACGTTTGGTTTAGATTTGACAGCCATAATCAGCAATTGTGTACATTTGAGCTGAATGTGTCAAAATCTTAAAAATTAACAGGTGCCCAAGCAATTTCATGCTAGAATCATCATCCGGATGCCAAAATAAACTAAATACAGCAAAAGATTTGAGTGCACAACGCTTGGTTTAGGTTTGACAGCCATAATCACCTTTTTATTGCTTTAAATGCGTTTTTAGCGCATGATTGTACATTTGAGCTGAATGTGTCAAAATCTTAAAAATTAACAGGTGCCCAAGCAATTAAGTGCTAGAATCATCATCCGGATGCCAAAATAAACTAAATATAGCAAAAGATTTGAGTGCACAACGTTTGGTTTAGGTTTGACAGCCATAATCAGCAATTGTGTACATTTGAGCTGAATGTGTCAAAATCTTAAAAATTAACAGGTGCCCAAGCAATTTCATGCTAGAATCATCATCCGGATGCCAAAATAAACTAAATACAGCAAAAGATTTGAGTGCACAACGTTTGGTTTAGGTTTGACAGCCATAATCACCTTTTTATTGCTTTAAATGCGTTTTTAGCGCATGATTGTACATTTGAGCTCAATGTGTCAAAATCTTAAAAATTAACAGGTGCCCAAGCAATTAAGTGCTAGAATCATCATCCGGATGCCAAAATAAACTAAATACAGCAAAAGATTTGAGTGCACAACGTTTGGTTTAGATTTGACAGCCATAATCAGCAATTGTGTACATTTGAGCTGAATGTGTCAAAATCTTAAAAATTAACAGGTGCCCAAGCAATTTCATGCTAGAATCATCATCCGGATGCCAAAATAAACTAAATACAGCAAAAGATTTGAGTGCACAACGTTTGGTTTAGGTTTGACAGCCATAATCACCTTTTTATTGCTTTAAATGCGTTTTTAGCGCATGATTGTACATTTGAGCTGAATGTGTCAAAATCTTAAAAATTAACAGGTGCCCAAGCAATTTCATGCTAGAATCATCATCCGGATGCCAAAATAAACTAAATATAGCAAAAGATTTGAGTGCACAACGTTTGGTTTAGGTTTGACAGCCATAATCAGCAATTGTGTACATTTGAGCTGAATGTGTCAAAATCTTAAAAATTAACAGGTGCCCAAGCAATTTCATGCTAGAATCATCATCCGGATGCCAAAATAAACTAAATACAGCAAAAGATTTGAGTGCACAACGTTTGGTTTAGGTTTGACAGCCATAATCACCTTTTTATTGCTTTAAATGCGTTTTTAGCGCATGATTGTACATTTCAGCTGAATGTGTCAAAATCTTAAAAATTGACAGGTGCCCAAGCAATTTCATGCTAGAATCATCATCCGGATGCCAAAATAAACTAAATACAGCAAAAGATTTGAGTGCACAACGTTTGGTTTAGATTTGACAGCCATAATCAGCAATTGTGTACATTTGAGCTGAATGTGTCAAAATCTTAAAAATTAACAGGTGCCCAAGCAATTTCATGCTAGAATCATCATCCGGATGCCAAAATAAACTAAATACAGCAAAAGATTTGAGTGCACAACGTTTGGTTTAGGTTTGACAGCCATAATCACCTTTTTATTGCTTTAAATGCGTTTTTAGCGCATGATTGTACATTTGAGCTCAATGTGTCAAAATCTTAAAAATTAACAGGTGCCCAAGCAATTTCATGCTAGAATCATCATCCGGATGCCAAAATAAACTAAATATAGCAAAAGATTTGAGTGCACAACGTTTGGTTTAGGTTTGACAGCCATAATCAGCAATTGTGTACATTTGAGCTGAATGTGTCAAAATCTTAAAAATTAACAGGTGCCCAAGCAATTTCATGCTAGAATCATCATCCGGATGCCAAAATAAACTAAATACAGCAAAAGATTTGAGTGCACAACGTTTGGTTTAGGTTTGACAGCCATAATCACCTTTTTATTGCTTTAAATGCGTTTTTAGCGCATGATTGTACATTTGAGCTGAATGTGTCAAAATCTTAAAAATTAACAGGTGCCCAAGCAATTAAGTGCTAGAATCATCATCCGGATGCCAAAATAAACTAAATACAGCAAAAGATTTGAGTGCACAACGTTTGGTTTAGATTTGACAGCCATAATCAGCAATTGTGTACATTTGAGCTGAATGTGTCAAAATCTTAAAAATTAACAGGTGCCCAAGCAATTTCATGCTAGAATCATCATCCGGATGCCAAAATAAACTAAATACAGCAAAAGATTTGAGTGCACAACGTTTGGTTTAGGTTTGACAGCCATAATCACCTTTTTATTGCTTTAAATGCGTTTTTAGCGCATGATTGTACATTTGAGCTGAATGTGTCAAAATCTTAAAAATTAACAGGTGCCCAAGCAATTTCATGCTAGAATCATCATCCGGATGCCAAAATAAACTAAATATAGCAAAAGATTTGAGTGCACAACGTTTGGTTTAGGTTTGACAGCCATAATCAGCAATTGTGTACATTTGAGCTGAATGTGTCAAAATCTTAAAAATTAACAGGTGCCCAAGCAATTTCATGCTAGAATCATCATCCGGATGCCAAAATAAACTAAATACAGCAAAAGATTTGAGTGCACAACGTTTGGTTTAGGTTTGACAGCCATAATCACCTTTTTATTGCTTTAAATGCGTTTTTAGCGCATGATTGTACATTTGAGCTCAATGTGTCAAAATCTTAAAAATTAACAGGTGCCCAAGCAATTAAGTGCTAGAATCATCATCCGGATGCCAAAATAAACTAAATACAGCAAAAGATTTGAGTGCACAACGTTTGGTTTAGATTTGACAGCCATAATCAGCAATTGTGTACATTTGAGCTGAATGTGTCAAAATCTTAAAAATTAACAGGTGCCCAAGCAATTTCATGCTAGAATCATCATCCGGATGCCAAAATAAACTAAATACAGCAAAAGATTTGAGTGCACAACGTTTGGTTTAGGTTTGACAGCCATAATCACCTTTTTATTGCTTTAAATGCGTTTTTAGCGCATGATTGTACATTTGAGCTGAATGTGTCAAAATCTTAAAAATTAACAGGTGCCCAAGCAATTTCATGCTAGAATCATCATCCGGATGCCAAAATAAACTAAATATAGCAAAAGATTTGAGTGCACAACGTTTGGTTTAGGTTTGACAGCCATAATCAGCAATTGTGTACATTTGAGCTGAATGTGTCAAAATCTTAAAAATTAACAGGTGCCCAAGCAATTTCATGCTAGAATCATCATCCGGATGCCAAAATAAACTAAATACAGCAAAAGATTTGAGTGCACAACGTTTGGTTTAGGTTTGACAGCCATAATCACCTTTTTATTGCTTTAAATGCGTTTTTAGCGCATGATTGTACATTTCAGCTGAATGTGTCAAAATCTTAAAAATTGACAGGTGCCCAAGCAATTTCATGCTAGAATCATCATCCGGATGCCAAAATAAACTAAATACAGCAAAAGATTTGAGTGCACAACGTTTGGTTTAGATTTGACAGCCATAATCAGCAATTGTGTACATTTGAGCTGAATGTGTCAAAATCTTAAAAATTAACAGGTGCCCAAGCAATTTCATGCTAGAATCATCATCCGGATGCCAAAATAAACTAAATACAGCAAAAGATTTGAGTGCACAACGTTTGGTTTAGGTTTGACAGCCATAATCACCTTTTTATTGCTTTAAATGCGTTTTTAGCGCATGATTGTACATTTGAGCTCAATGTGTCAAAATCTTAAAAATTAACAGGTGCCCAAGCAATTTCATGCTAGAATCATCATCCGGATGCCAAAATAAACTAAATATAGCAAAAGATTTGAGTGCACAACGTTTGGTTTAGGTTTGACAGCCATAATCAGCAATTGTGTACATTTGAGCTGAATGTGTCAAAATCTTAAAAATTAACAGGTGCCCAAGCAATTTCATGCTAGAATCATCATCCGGATGCCAAAATAAACTAAATACAGCAAAAGATTTGAGTGCACAACGTTTGGTTTAGGTTTGACAGCCATAATCACCTTTTTATTGCTTTAAATGCGTTTTTAGCGCATGATTGTACATTTGAGCTGAATGTGTCAAAATCTTAAAAATTAACAGGTGCCCAAGCAATTAAGTGCTAGAATCATCATCCGGATGCCAAAATAAACTAAATACAGCAAAAGATTTGAGTGCACAACGTTTGGTTTAGATTTGACAGCCATAATCAGCAATTGTGTACATTTGAGCTGAATGTGTCAAAATCTTAAAAATTAACAGGTGCCCAAGCAATTTCATGCTAGAATCATCATCCGGATGCCAAAATAAACTAAATACAGCAAAAGATTTGAGTGCACAACGTTTGGTTTAGGTTTGACAGCCATAATCACCTTTTTATTGCTTTAAATGCGTTTTTAGCGCATGATTGTACATTTGAGCTGAATGTGTCAAAATCTTAAAAATTAACAGGTGCCCAAGCAATTTCATGCTAGAATCATCATCCGGATGCCAAAATAAACTAAATATAGCAAAAGATTTGAGTGCACAACGTTTGGTTTAGGTTTGACAGCCATAATCAGCAATTGTGTACATTTGAGCTGAATGTGTCAAAATCTTAAAAATTAACAGGTGCCCAAGCAATTTCATGCTAGAATCATCATCCGGATGCCAAAATAAACTAAATACAGCAAAAGATTTGAGTGCACAACGTTTGGTTTAGGTTTGACAGCCATAATCACCTTTTTATTGCTTTAAATGCGTTTTTAGCGCATGATTGTACATTTGAGCTCAATGTGTCAAAATCTTAAAAATTAACAGGTGCCCAAGCAATTAAGTGCTAGAATCATCATCCGGATGCCAAAATAAACTAAATACAGCAAAAGATTTGAGTGCACAACGTTTGGTTTAGATTTGACAGCCATAATCAGCAATTGTGTACATTTGAGCTCAATGTGTCAAAATCTTAAAAATTAACAGGTGCCCAAGCAATTTCATGCTAGAATCATCATCCGGATGCCAAAATAAACTAAATACAGCAAAAGATTTGAGTGCACAACGTTTGGTTTAGATTTGACAGCCATAATCAGCAATTGTGTACATTTGAGCTGAATGTGTCAAAATCTTAAAAATTAACAGGTGCCCAAGCAATTTCATGCTAGAATCATCATCCGGATGCCAAAATAAACTAAATACAGCAAAAGATTTGAGTGCACAACGTTTGGTTTAGGTTTGACAGCCATAATCACCTTTTTATTGCTTTAAATGCGTTTTTAGCGCATGATTGTACATTTGAGCTGAATGTGTCAAAATCTTAAAAATTAACAGGTGCCCAAGCAATTAAGTGCTAGAATCATCATCCGGATGCTAAAATAAACTAAATACAGCAAAAGATTTGAGTGCACAACGTTTGGTTTAGATTTGACAGCCATAATCAGCAATTGTGTACATTTGAGCTGAATGTGTCAAAATCTTAAAAATTAACAGGTGCCCAAGCAATTTCATGCTAGAATCATCATCCGGATGCCAAAATAAACTAAATACAGCAAAAGATTTGAGTGCACAACGTTTGGTTTAGGTTTGACAGCCATAATCACCTTTTTATTGCTTTAAATGCGTTTTTAGCGCATGATTGTACATTTGAGCTGAATGTGTCAAAATCTTAAAAATTAACAGGTGCCCAAGCAATTTCATGCTAGAATCATCATCCGGATGCCAAAATAAACTTAATATAGCAAAAGATTTGAGTGCACAACGTTTGGTTTAGGTTTGACAGCCATAAACAGCAATTGTGTACATTTGAGCTGAATGTGTCAAAATCTTAAAAATTAACAGGTGCCCAAGCAATTTCATGCTAGAATCATCATCCGGATGCCAAAATAAACTAAATACAGCAAAAGATTTGAGTGCACAACGTTTGGTTTAGGTTTGACAGCCATAATCACCTTTTTATTGCTTTAAATGCGTTTTTAGCGCATGATTGTACATTTGAGCTCAATGTGTCAAAATCTTAAAAATTAACAGGTGCCCAAGCAATTTCATGCTAGAATCATCATCCGGATGCCAAAATAAACTAAATATAGCAAAAGATTTGAGTGCACAACGTTTGATTTAGGTTTGACAGCCATAATCACCTTTTTATTGCTTTAAATGCGTTTTTAGCGCATGATTGTACATTTGAGCTGAATGTGTCAAAATCTTAAAAATTAACAGGTGCCCAAGCA
Organism: Festucalex cinctus; assembly: GCF_051991245.1. NCBI lineage: Eukaryota > Metazoa > Chordata > Actinopteri > Syngnathiformes > Syngnathidae > Festucalex > Festucalex cinctus. The sequence goes on from NW_027520338.1 coordinate 81,209, forward strand.
ATTAAGTGCTAGAATCATCATCCGGATGCCAAAATAAACTAAATACAGCAAAAGATTTGAGTGCACAACGTTTGGTTTAGATTTGACAGCCATAATCAGCAATTGTGTACATTTGAGCTGAATGTGTCAAAATCTTAAAAATTAACAGGTGCCCAAGCAATTTCATGCTAGAATCATCATCCGGATGCCAAAATAAACTAAATACAGCAAAAGATTTGAGTGCACAACGTTTGGTTTAGGTTTGACAGCCATAATCACCTTTTTATTGCTTTAAATGCGTTTTTAGCGCATGATTGTACATTTGAGCTGAATGTGTCAAAATCTTAAAAATTAACAGGTGCCCAAGCAATTAAGTGCTAGAATCATCATCCGGATGCCAAAATAAACTAAATATAGCAAAAGATTTGAGTGCACAACGTTTGGTTTAGGTTTGACAGCCATAATCAGCAATTGTGTACATTTGAGCTGAATGTGTCAAAATCTTAAAAATTAACAGGTGCCCAAGCAATTTCATGCTAGAATCATCATCCGGATGCCAAAATAAACTAAATACAGCAAAAGATTTGAGTGCACAACGTTTGGTTTAGGTTTGACAGCCATAATCACCTTTTTATTGCTTTAAATGCGTTTTTAGCGCATGATTGTACATTTGAGCTGAATGTGTCAAAATCTTAAAAATTAACAGGTGCCCAAGCAATTTCATGCTAGAATCATCATCCGGATGCCAAAATAAACTAAATATAGCAAAAGATTTGAGTGCACAACGTTTGGTTTAGGTTTGACAGCCATAATCAGCAATTGTGTACATTTGAGCTGAATGTGTCAAAATCTTAAAAATTAACAGGTGCCCAAGCAATTTCATGCTAGAATCATCATCCGGATGCCAAAATAAACTAAATACAGCAAAAGATTTGAGTGCACAACGTTTGGTTTAGGTTTGACAGCCATAATCACCTTTTTATTGCTTTAAATGCGTTTTTAGCGCATGATTGTACATTTGAGCTGAATGTGTCAAAATCTTAAAAATTAACAGGTGCCCAAGCAATTTCATGCTAGAATCATCATCCGGATGCCAAAATAAACTAAATATAGCAAAAGATTTGAGTGCACAACGTTTGGTTTAGGTTTGACAGCCATAATCAGCAATTGTGTACATTTGAGCTGAATGTGTCAAAATCTTAAAAATTAACAGGTGCCCAAGCAATTTCATGCTAGAATCATCATCCGGATGCCAAAATAAACTAAATACAGCAAAAGATTTGAGTGCACAACGTTTGGTTTAGGTTTGACAGCCATAATCACCTTTTTATTGCTTTAAATGCGTTTTTAGCGCATGATTGTAAATTTCAGCTGAATGTGTCAAAATCTTAAAAATTGACAGGTGCCCAAGCAATTTCATGCTAGAATCATCATCCGGATGCCAAAATAAACTAAATATAGCAAAAGATTTGAGTGCACAACGTTTGGTTTAGGTTTGACAGCCATAATCAGCAATTGTGTACATTTGAGCTGAATGTGTCAAAATCTTAAAAATTAACAGGTGCCCAAGCAATTTCATGCTAGAATCATCATCCGGATGCCAAAATAAACTAAATACAGCAAAAGATTTGAGTGCACAACGTTTGGTTTAGGTTTGACAGCCATAATCACCTTTTTATTGCTTTAAATGCGTTTTTAGCGCATGATTGTACATTTGAGCTGAATGTGTCAAAATCTTAAAAATTAACAGGTGCCCAAGCAATTAAGTGCTAGAATCATCATCCGGATGCCAAAATAAACTAAATATAGCAAAAGATTTGAGTGCACAACGTTTGGTTTAGGTTTGACAGCCATAATCAGCAATTGTGTACATTTGAGCTGAATGTGTCAAAATCTTAAAAATTAACAGGTGCCCAAGCAATTTCATGCTAGAATCATCATCCGGATGCCAAAATAAACTAAATACAGCAAAAGATTTGAGTGCACAACGTTTGGTTTAGGTTTGACAGCCATAATCACCTTTTTATTGCTTTAAATGCGTTTTTAGCGCATGATTGTACATTTGAGCTCAATGTGTCAAAATCTTAAAAATTAACAGGTGCCCAAGCAATTAAGTGCTAGAATCATCATCCGGATGCCAAAATAAACTAAATATAGCAAAAGATTTGAGTGCACAACGTTTGGTTTAGATTTGACAGCCATAATCAGCAATTGTGTACATTTGAGCTGAATGTGTCAAAATCTTAAAAATTAACAGGTGCCCAAGCAATTTCATGCTAGAATCATCATCCGGATGCCAAAATAAACTAAATACAGCAAAAGATTTGAGTGCACAACGTTTGGTTTAGGTTTGACAGCCATAATCACCTTTTTATTAGTTTAAATGCGTTTTTAGCGCATGATTGTACATTTGAGCTGAATGTGTCAAAATCTTAAAAATTAACAGGTGCCCAAGCAATTAAGTGCTAGAATCATCATCCGGATGCCAAAATAAACTAAATACAGCAAAAGATTTGAGTGCACAACGTTTGGTTTAGATTTGACAGCCATAATCAGCAATTGTGTACATTTGAGCTGAATGTGTCAAAATCTTAAAAATTAACAGGTGCCCAAGCAATTTCATGCTAGAATCATCATCCGGATGCCAAAATAAACTAAATACAGCAAAAGATTTGAGTGCACAACGTTTGGTTTAGGTTTGACAGCCATAATCACCTTTTTATTGCTTTAAATGCGTTTTTAGCGCATGATTGTACATTTCAGCTGAATGTGTCAAAATCTTAAAAATTGACAGGTGCCCAAGCAATTTCATGCTAGAATCATCATCCGGATGCCAAAATAAACTAAATATAGCAAAAGATTTGAGTGCACAACGTTTGGTTTAGGTTTGACAGCCATAATCAGCAATTGTGTACATTTGAGCTGAATGTGTCAAAATCTTAAAAATTAACAGGTGCCCAAGCAATTTCATGCTAGAATCATCATCCGGATGCCAAAATAAACTAAATACAGCAAAAGATTTGAGTGCACAACGTTTGGTTTAGGTTTGACAGCCATAATCACCTTTTTATTGCTTTAAATGCGTTTTTAGCGCATGATTGTACATTTGAGCTCAATGTGTCAAAATCTTAAAAATTAACAGGTGCCCAAGCAATTAAGTGCTAGAATCATCATCCGGATGCCAAAATAAACTAAATACAGCAAAAGATTTGAGTGCACAACGTTTGGTTTAGATTTGACAGCCATAATCAGCAATTGTGTACATTTGAGCTGAATGTGTCAAAATCTTAAAAATTAACAGGTGCCCAAGCAATTTCATGCTAGAATCATCATCCGGATGCCAAAATAAACTAAATACAGCAAAAGATTTGAGTGCACAACGTTTGGTTTAGGTTTGACAGCCATAATCACCTTTTTATTGCTTTAAATGCGTTTTTAGCGCATGATTGTACATTTGAGCTCAATGTGTCAAAATCTTAAAAATTAACAGGTGCCCAAGCAATTTCATGCTAGAATCATCATCCGGATGCCAAAATAAACTAAATATAGCAAAAGATTTGAGTGCACAACGTTTGGTTTAGGTTTGACAGCCATAATCAGCAATTGTGTACATTTGAGCTGAATGTGTCAAAATCTTAAAAATTAACAGGTGCCCAAGCAATTTCATGCTAGAATCATCATCCGGATGCCAAAATAAACTAAATACAGCAAAAGATTTGAGTGCACAACGTTTGGTTTAGGTTTGACAGCCATAATCACCTTTTTATTGCTTTAAATGCGTTTTTAGCGCATGATTGTACATTTGAGCTCAATGTGTCAAAATCTTAAAAATTAACAGGTGCCCAAGCAATTTCATGCTAGAATCATCATCCGGATGCCAAAATAAACTAAATATAGCAAAAGATTTGAGTGCACAACGTTTGGTTTAGGTTTGACAGCCATAATCAGCAATTGTGTACATTTGAGCTGAATGTGTCAAAATCTTAAAAATTAACAGGTGCCCAAGCAATTTCATGCTAGAATCATCATCCGGATGCCAAAATAAACTAAATACAGCAAAAGATTTGAGTGCACAACGTTTGGTTTAGGTTTGACAGCCATAATCACCTTTTTATTGCTTTAAATGCGTTTTTAGCGCATGATTGTACATTTGAGCTCAATGTGTCAAAATCTTAAAAATTAACAGGTGCCCAAGCAATTAAGTGCTAGAATCATCATCCGGATGCCAAAATAAACTAAATACAGCAAAAGATTTGAGTGCACAACGTTTGGTTTAGATTTGACAGCCATAATCAGCAATTGTGTACATTTGAGCTGAATGTGTCAAAATCTTAAAAATTAACAGGTGCCCAAGCAATTTCATGCTAGAATCATCATCCGGATGCCAAAATAAACTAAATACAGCAAAAGATTTGAGTGCACAACGTTTGGTTTAGGTTTGACAGCCATAATCACCTTTTTATTGCTTTAAATGCGTTTTTAGCGCATGATTGTACATTTGAGCTGAATGTGTCAAAATCTTAAAAATTAACAGGTGCCCAAGCAATTTCATGCTAGAATCATCATCCGGATGCCAAAATAAACTAAATATAGCAAAAGATTTGAGTGCACAACGTTTGGTTTAGGTTTGACAGCCATAATCAGCAATTGTGTACATTTGAGCTGAATGTGTCAAAATCTTAAAAATTAACAGGTGCCCAAGCAATTTCATGCTAGAATCATCATCCGGATGCCAAAATAAACTAAATACAGCAAAAGATTTGAGTGCACAACGTTTGGTTTAGGTTTGACAGCCATAATCACCTTTTTATTGCTTTAAATGCGTTTTTAGCGCATGATTGTACATTTCAGCTGAATGTGTCAAAATCTTAAAAATTGACAGGTGCCCAAGCAATTTCATGCTAGAATCATCATCCGGATGCCAAAATAAACTAAATATAGCAAAAGATTTGAGTGCACAACGTTTGGTTTAGGTTTGACAGCCATAATCAGCAATTGTGTACATTTGAGCTGAATGTGTCAAAATCTTAAAAATTAACAGGTGCCCAAGCAATTTCATGCTAGAATCATCATCCGGATGCCAAAATAAACTAAATACAGCAAAAGATTTGAGTGCACAACGTTTGGTTTAGGTTTGACAGCCATAATCACCTTTTTATTGCTTTAAATGCGTTTTTAGCGCATGATTGTACATTTGAGCTCAATGTGTCAAAATCTTAAAAATTAACAGGTGCCCAAGCAATTAAGTGCTAGAATCATCATCCGGATGCCAAAATAAACTAAATACAGCAAAAGATTTGAGTTCACAACGTTTGGTTTAGATTTGACAGCCATAATCAGCAATTGTGTACATTTGAGCTGAATGTGTCAAAATCTTAAAAATTAACAGGTGCCCAAGCAATTTCATGCTAGAATCATCATCCGGATGCCAAAATAAACTAAATACAGCAAAAGATTTGAGTGCACAACGTTTGGTTTAGGTTTGACAGCCATAATCACCTTTTTATTGCTTTAAATGCGTTTTTAGCGCATGATTGTACATTTGAGCTGAATGTGTCAAAATCTTAAAAATTAACAGGTGCCCAAGCAATTTCATGCTAGAATCATCATCCGGATGCCAAAATAAACTAAATATAGCAAAAGATTTGAGTGCACAACGTTTGGTTTAGGTTTGACAGCCATAATCAGCAATTGTGTACATTTGAGCTGAATGTGTCAAAATCTTAAAAATTAACAGGTGCCCAAGCAATTTCATGCTAGAATCATCATCCGGATGCCAAAATAAACTAAATACAGCAAAAGATTTGAGTGCACAACGTTTGGTTTAGGTTTGACAGCCATAATCACCTTTTTATTGCTTTAAATGCGTTTTTAGCGCATGATTGTACATTTCAGCTGAATGTGTCAAAATCTTAAAAATTGACAGGTGCCCAAGCAATTTCATGCTAGAATCATCATCCGGATGCCAAAATAAACTAAATATAGCAAAAGATTTGAGTGCACAACGTTTGGTTTAGGTTTGACAGCCATAATCAGCAATTGTGTACATTTGAGCTGAATGTGTCAAAATCTTAAAAATTAACAGGTGCCCAAGCAATTTCATGCTAGAATCATCATCCGGATGCCAAAATAAACTAAATACAGCAAAAGATTTGAGTGCACAACGTTTGGTTTAGGTTTGACAGCCATAATCACCTTTTTATTGCTTTAAATGCGTTTTTAGCGCATGATTGTACATTTCAGCTGAATGTGTCAAAATCTTAAAAATTGACAGGTGCCCAAGCAATTTCATGCTAGAATCATCATCCGGATGCCAAAATAAACTAAATATAGCAAAAGATTTGAGTGCACAACGTTTGGTTTAGGTTTGACAGCCATAATCAGCAATTGTGTACATTTGAGCTGAATGTGTCAAAATCTTAAAAATTAACAGGTGCCCAAGCAATTTCATGCTAGAATCATCATCCGGATGCCAAAATAAACTAAATACAGCAAAAGATTTGAGTGCACAACGTTTGGTTTAGGTTTGACAGCCATAATCACCTTTTTATTGCTTTAAATGCGTTTTTAGCGCATGATTGTACATTTGAGCTCAATGTGTCAAAATCTTAAAAATTAACAGGTGCCCAAGCAATTTCATGCTAGAATCATCATCCGGATGCCAAAATAAACTAAATATAGCAAAAGATTTGAGTGCACAACGTTTGGTTTAGGTTTGACAGCCATAATCAGCAATTGTGTACATTTGAGCTGAATGTGTCAAAATCTTAAAAATTAACAGGTGCCCAAGCAATTTCATGCTAGAATCATCATCCGGATGCCAAAATAAACTAAATACAGCAAAAGATTTGAGTGCACAACGTTTGGTTTAGGTTTGACAGCCATAATCACCTTTTTATTGCTTTAAATGCGTTTTTAGCGCATGATTGTACATTTGAGCTGAATGTGTCAAAATCTTAAAAATTAACAGGTGCCCAAGCAATTTCATGCTAGAATCATCATCCGGATGCCAAAATAAACTAAATACAGCAAAAGATTTGAGTGCACAACGTTTGGTTTAGGTTTGACAGCCATAATCACCTTTTTATTGCTTTAAATGCGTTTTTAGCGCATGATTGTACATTTCAGCTGAATGTGTCAAAATCTTAAAAATTGACAGGTGCCCAAGCAATTTCATGCTAGAATCATCATCCGGATGCCAAAATAAACTAAATACAGCAAAAGATTTGAGTGCACAACGTTTGGTTTAGATTTGACAGCCATAATCAGCAATTGTGTACATTTGAGCTGAATGTGTCAAAATCTTAAAAATTAACAGGTGCCCAAGCAATTTCATGCTAGAATCATCATCCGGATGCCAAAATAAACTAAATACAGCAAAAGATTTGAGTGCACAACGTTTGGTTTAGGTTTGACAGCCATAATCACCTTTTTATTGCTTTAAATGCGTTTTTAGCGCATGATTGTACATTTGAGCTGAATGTGTCAAAATCTTAAAAATTAACAGGTGCCCAAGCAATTAAGTGCTAGAATCATCATCCGGATGCCAAAATAAACTAAATACAGCAAAAGATTTGAGTGCACAACGTTTGGTTTAGATTTGACAGCCATAATCAGCAATTGTGTACATTTGAGCTGAATGTGTCAAAATCTTAAAAATTAACAGGTGCCCAAGCAATTTCATGCTAGAATCATCATCCGGATGCCAAAATAAACTAAATACAGCAAAAGATTTGAGTGCACAACGTTTGGTTTAGGTTTGACAGCCATAATCACCTTTTTATTGCTTTAAATGCGTTTTTAGCGCATGATTGTACATTTGAGCTCAATGTGTCAAAATCTTAAAAATTAACAGGTGCCCAAGCAATTTCATGCTAGAATCATCATCCGGATGCCAAAATAAACTAAATATAGCAAAAGATTTGAGTGCACAACGTTTGGTTTAGGTTTGACAGCCATAATCAGCAATTGTGTACATTTGAGCTGAATGTGTCAAAATCTTAAAAATTAACAGGTGCCCAAGCAATTTCATGCTAGAATCATCATCCGGATGCCAAAATAAACTAAATACAGCAAAAGATTTGAGTGCACAACGTTTGGTTTAGGTTTGACAGCCATAATCACCTTTTTATTGCTTTAAATGCGTTTTTAGCGCATGATTGTACATTTGAGCTCAATGTGTCAAAATCTTAAAAATTAACAGGTGCCCAAGCAATTAAGTGCTAGAATCATCATCCGGATGCCAAAATAAACTAAATACAGCAAAAGATTTGAGTGCACAACGTTTGGTTTAGATTTGACAGCCATAATCAGCAATTGTGTACATTTGAGCTGAATGTGTCAAAATCTTAAAAATTAACAGGTGCCCAAGCAATTTCATGCTAGAATCATCATCCGGATGCCAAAATAAACTAAATACAGCAAAAGATTTGAGTGCACAACGTTTGGTTTAGGTTTGACAGCCATAATCACCTTTTTATTGCTTTAAATGCGTTTTTAGCGCATGATTGTACATTTGAGCTGAATGTGTCAAAATCTTAAAAATTAACAGGTGCCCAAGCAATTAAGTGCTAGAATCATCATCCGGATGCCAAAATAAACTAAATATAGCAAAAGATTTGAGTGCACAACGTTTGGTTTAGGTTTGACAGCCATAATCAGCAATTGTGTACATTTGAGCTGAATGTGTCAAAATCTTAAAAATTAACAGGTGCCCAAGCAATTTCATGCTAGAATCATCATCCGGATGCCAAAATAAACTAAATACAGCAAAAGATTTGAGTGCACAACGTTTGGTTTAGGTTTGACAGCCATAATCACCTTTTTATTGCTTTAAATGCGTTTTTAGCGCATGATTGTACATTTGAGCTCAATGTGTCAAAATCTTAAAAATTAACAGGTGCCCAAGCAATTTCATGCTAGAATCATCATCCGGATGCCAAAATAAACTAAATATAGCAAAAGATTTGAGTGCACAACGTTTGGTTTAGGTTTGACAGCCATAATCAGCAATTGTGTACATTTGAGCTGAATGTGTCAAAATCTTAAAAATTAACAGGTGCCCAAGCAATTTCATGCTAGAATCATCATCCGGATGCCAAAATAAACTAAATACAGCAAAAGATTTGAGTGCACAACGTTTGGTTTAGGTTTGACAGCCATAATCACCTTTTTATTGCTTTAAATGCGTTTTTAGCGCATGATTGTACATTTGAGCTGAATGTGTCAAAATCTTAAAAATTAACAGGTGCCCAAGCAATTTCATGCTAGAATCATCATCCGGATGCCAAAATAAACTAAATACAGCAAAAGATTTGAGTGCACAACGTTTGGTTTAGGTTTGACAGCCATAATCACCTTTTTATTGCTTTAAATGCGTTTTTAGCGCATGATTGTACATTTGAGCTCAATGTGTCAAAATCTTAAAAATTAACAGGTGCCCAAGCAATTTCATGCTAGAATCATCATCCGGATGCCAAAATAAACTAAATATAGCAAAAGATTTGAGTGCACAACGTTTGGTTTAGGTTTGACAGCCATAATCAGCAATTGTGTACATTTGAGCTGAATGTGTCAAAATCTTAAAAATTAACAGGTGCCCAAGCAATTTCATGCTAGAATCATCATCCGGATGCCAAAATAAACTAAATACAGCAAAAGATTTGAGTGCACAACGTTTGGTTTAGGTTTGACAGCCATAATCACCTTTTTATTGCTTTAAATGCGTTTTTAGCGCATGATTGTACATTTGAGCTCAATGTGTCAAAATCTTAAAAATTAACAGGTGCCCAAGCAATTAAGTGCTAGAATCATCATCCGGATGCCAAAATAAACTAAATACAGCAAAAGATTTGAGTGCACAACGTTTGGTTTAGATTTGACAGCCATAATCAGCAATTGTGTACATTTGAGCTGAATGTGTCAAAATCTTAAAAATTAACAGGTGCCCAAGCAATTTCATGCTAGAATCATCATCCGGATGCCAAAATAAACTAAATACAGCAAAAGATTTGAGTGCACAACGTTTGGTTTAGGTTTGACAGCCATAATCACCTTTTTATTGCTTTAAATGCGTTTTTAGCGCATGATTGTACATTTGAGCTGAATGTGTCAAAATCTTAAAAATTAACAGGTGCCCAAGCAATTTCATGCTAGAATCATCATCCGGATGCCAAAATAAACTAAATATAGCAAAAGATTTGAGTGCACAACGTTTGGTTTAGGTTTGACAGCCATAATCAGCAATTGTGTACATTTGAGCTGAATGTGTCAAAATCTTAAAAATTAACAGGTGCCCAAGCAATTTCATGCTAGAATCATCATCCGGATGCCAAAATAAACTAAATACAGCAAAAGATTTGAGTGCACAACGTTTGGTTTAGGTTTGACAGCCATAATCACCTTTTTATTGCTTTAAATGCGTTTTTAGCGCATGATTGTACATTTGAGCTCAATGTGTCAAAATCTTAAAAATTAACAGGTGCCCAAGCAATTAAGTGCTAGAATCATCATCCGGATGCCAAAATAAACTAAATACAGCAAAAGATTTGAGTGCACAACGTTTGGTTTAGATTTGACAGCCATAATCAGCAATTGTGTACATTTGAGCTGAATGTGTCAAAATCTTAAAAATTAACAGGTGCCCAAGCAATTTCATGCTAGAATCATCATCCGGATGCCAAAATAAACTAAATACAGCAAAAGATTTGAGTGCACAACGTTTGGTTTAGGTTTGACAGCCATAATCACCTTTTTATTGCTTTAAATGCGTTTTTAGCGCATGATTGTACATTTGAGCTGAATGTGTCAAAATCTTAAAAATTAACAGGTGCCCAAGCAATTTCATGCTAGAATCATCATCCGGATGCCAAAATAAACTAAATATAGCAAAAGATTTGAGTGCACAACGTTTGGTTTAGGTTTGACAGCCATAATCAGCAATTGTGTACATTTGAGCTGAATGTGTCAAAATCTTAAAAATTAACAGGTGCCCAAGCAATTTCATGCTAGAATCATCATCCGGATGCCAAAATAAACTAAATACAGCAAAAGATTTGAGTGCACAACGTTTGGTTTAGGTTTGACAGCCATAATCACCTTTTTATTGCTTTAAATGCGTTTTTAGCGCATGATTGTACATTTGAGCTGAATGTGTCAAAATCTTAAAAATTAACAGGTGCCCAAGCAATTTCATGCTAGAATCATCATCCGGATGCCAAAATAAACTAAATATAGCAAAAGATTTGAGTGCACAACGTTTGGTTTAGGTTTGACAGCCATAATCAGCAATTGTGTACATTTGAGCTGAATGTGTCAAAATCTTAAAAATTAACAGGTGCCCAAGCAATTTCATGCTAGAATCATCATCCGGATGCCAAAATAAACTAAATACAGCAAAAGATTTGAGTGCACAACGTTTGGTTTAGGTTTGACAGCCATAATCACCTTTTTATTGCTTTAAATGCGTTTTTAGCGCATGATTGTACATTTGAGCTCAATGTGTCAAAATCTTAAAAATTAACAGGTGCCCAAGCAATTAAGTGCTAGAATCATCATCCGGATGCCAAAATAAACTAAATACAGCAAAAGATTTGAGTGCACAACGTTTGGTTTAGATTTGACAGCCATAATCAGCAATTGTGTACATTTGAGCTGAATGTGTCAAAATCTTAAAAATTAACAGGTGCCCAAGCAATTTCATGCTAGAATCATCATCCGGATGCCAAAATAAACTAAATACAGCAAAAGATTTGAGTGCACAACGTTTGGTTTAGGTTTGACAGCCATAATCACCTTTTTATTGCTTTAAATGCGTTTTTAGCGCATGATTGTACATTTGAGCTGAATGTGTCAAAATCTTAAAAATTAACAGGTGCCCATGCAATTTCATGCTAGAATCATCATCCGGATGCCAAAATAAACTAAATATAGCAAAAGATTTGAGTGCACAACGTTTGGTTTAGGTTTGACAGCCATAATCAGCAATTGTGTACATTTGAGCTGAATGTGTCAAAATCTTAAAAATTAACAGGTGCCCAAGCAATTTCATGCTAGAATCATCATCCGGATGCCAAAATAAACTAAATACAGCAAAAGATTTGAGTGCACAACGTTTGGTTTAGGTTTGACAGCCATAATCACCTTTTTATTGCTTTAAATGCGTTTTTAGCGCATGATTGTACATTTGAGCTCAATGTGTCAAAATCTTAAAAATTAACAGGTGCCCAAGCAATTAAGTGCTAGAATCATCATCCGGATGCCAAAATAAACTAAATACAGCAAAAGATTTGAGTGCACAACGTTTGGTTTAGATTTGACAGCCATAATCAGCAATTGTGTACATTTGAGCTGAATGTGTCAAAATCTTAAAAATTAACAGGTGCCCAAGCAATTTCATGCTAGAATCATCATCCGGATGCCAAAATAAACTAAATACAGCAAAAGATTTGAGTGCACAACGTTTGGTTTAGGTTTGACAGCCATAATCACCTTTTTATTGCTTTAAATGCGTTTTTAGCGCATGATTGTACATTTGAGCTGAATGTGTCAAAATCTTAAAAATTAACAGGTGCCCATGCAATTTCATGCTAGAATCATCATCCGGATGCCAAAATAAACTAAATATAGCAAAAGATTTGAGTGCACAACGTTTGGTTTAGGTTTGACAGCCATAATCAGCAATTGTGTACATTTGAGCTGAATGTGTCAAAATCTTAAAAATTAACAGGTGCCCAAGCAATTTCATGCTAGAATCATCATCCGGATGCCAAAATAAACTAAATACAGCAAAAGATTTGAGTGCACAACGTTTGGTTTAGGTTTGACAGCCATAATCACCTTTTTATTGCTTTAAATGCGTTTTTAGCGCATGATTGTACATTTGAGCTGAATGTGTCAAAATCTTAAAAATTAACAGGTGCCCAAGCAATTAAGTGCTAGAATCATCATCCGGATGCCAAAATAAACTAAATATAGCAAAAGATTTGAGTGCACAACGTTTGGTTTAGGTTTGACAGCCATAATCAGCAATTGTGTACATTTGAGCTGAATGTGTCAAAATCTTAAAAATTAACAGGTGCCCAAGCAATTTCATGCTAGAATCATCATCCGGATGCCAAAATAAACTAAATACAGCAAAAGATTTGAGTGCACAACGTTTGGTTTAGGTTTGACAGCCATAATCACCTTTTTATTGCTTTAAATGCGTTTTTAGCGCATGATTGTACATTTGAGCTCAATGTGTCAAAATCTTAAAAATTAACAGGTGCCCAAGCAATTTCATGCTAGAATCATCATCCGGATGCCAAAATAAACTAAATATAGCAAAAGATTTGAGTGCACAACGTTTGGTTTAGGTTTGACAGCCATAATCAGCAATTGTGTACATTTGAGCTGAATGTGTCAAAATCTTAAAAATTAACAGGTGCCCAAGCAATTTCATGCTAGAATCATCATCCGGATGCCAAAATAAACTAAATACAGCAAAAGATTTGAGTGCACAACGTTTGGTTTAGGTTTGACAGCCATAATCACCTTTTTATTGCTTTAAATGCGTTTTTAGCGCATGATTGTACATTTGAGCTGAATGTGTCAAAATCTTAAAAATTAACAGGTGCCCAAGCAATTTCATGCTAGAATCATCATCCGGATGCCAAAATAAACTAAATACAGCAAAAGATTTGAGTGCACAACGTTTGGTTTAGGTTTGACAGCCATAATCACCTTTTTATTGCTTTAAATGCGTTTTTAGCGCATGATTGTACATTTGAGCTCAATGTGTCAAAATCTTAAAAATTAACAGGTGCCCAAGCAATTTCATGCTAGAATTATCATCCGGATGCCAAAATAAACTAAATATAGCAAAAGATTTGAGTGCACAACGTTTGGTTTAGGTTTGACAGCCATAATCAGCAATTGTGTACATTTGAGCTGAATGTGTCAAAATCTTAAAAATTAACAGGTGCCCAAGCAATTTCATGCTAGAATCATCATCCGGATGCCAAAATAAACTAAATACAGCAAAAGATTTGAGTGCACAACGTTTGGTTTAGGTTTGACAGCCATAATCACCTTTTTATTGCTTTAAATGCGTTTTTAGCGCATGATTGTACATTTGAGCTCAATGTGTCAAAATCTTAAAAATTAACAGGTGCCCAAGCAATTAAGTGCTAGAATCATCATCCGGATGCCAAAATAAACTAAATACAGCAAAAGATTTGAGTGCACAACGTTTGGTTTAGATTTGACAGCCATAATCAGCAATTGTGTACATTTGAGCTGAATGTGTCAAAATCTTAAAAATTAACAGGTGCCCAAGCAATTTCATGCTAGAATCATCATCCGGATGCCAAAATAAACTAAATACAGCAAAAGATTTGAGTGCACAACGTTTGGTTTAGGTTTGACAGCCATAATCACCTTTTTATTGCTTTAAATGCGTTTTTAGCGCATGATTGTACATTTGAGCTGAATGTGTCAAAATCTTAAAAATTAACAGGTGCCCAAGCAATTTCATGCTAGAATCATCATCCGGATGCCAAAATAAACTAAATATAGCAAAAGATTTGAGTGCACAACGTTTGGTTTAGGTTTGACAGCCATAATCAGCAATTGTGTACATTTGAGCTGAATGTGTCAAAATCTTAAAAATTAACAGGTGCCCAAGCAATTTCATGCTAGAATCATCATCCGGATGCCAAAATAAACTAAATACAGCAAAAGATTTGAGTGCACAACGTTTGGTTTAGGTTTGACAGCCATAATCACCTTTTTATTGCTTTAAATGCGTTTTTAGCGCATGATTGTACATTTGAGCTCAATGTGTCAAAATCTTAAAAATTAACAGGTGCCCAAGCAATTAAGTGCTAGAATCATCATCCGGATGCCAAAATAAACTAAATACAGCAAAAGATTTGAGTGCACAACGTTTGGTTTAGATTTGACAGCCATAATCAGCAATTGTGTACATTTGAGCTGAATGTGTCAAAATCTTAAAAATTAACAGGTGCCCAAGCAATTTCATGCTAGAATCATCATCCGGATGCCAAAATAAACTAAATACAGCAAAAGATTTGAGTGCACAACGTTTGGTTTAGGTTTGACAGCCATAATCACCTTTTTATTGCTTTAAATGCGTTTTTAGCGCATGATTGTACATTTGAGCTGAATGTGTCAAAATCTTAAAAATTAACAGGTGCCCAAGCAATTTCATGCTAGAATCATCATCCGGATGCCAAAATAAACTAAATATAGCAAAAGATTTGAGTGCACAACGTTTGGTTTAGGTTTGACAGCCATAATCAGCAATTGTGTACATTTGAGCTGAATGTGTCAAAATCTTAAAAATTAACAGGTGCCCAAGCAATTTCATGCTAGAATCATCATCCGGATGCCAAAATAAACTAAATACAGCAAAAGATTTGAGTGCACAACGTTTGGTTTAGGTTTGACAGCCATAATCACCTTTTTATTGCTTTAAATGCGTTTTTAGCGCATGATTGTACATTTGAGCTGAATGTGTCAAAATCTTAAAAATTAACAGGTGCCCAAGCAATTTCATGCTAGAATCATCATCCGGATGCCAAAATAAACTAAATATAGCAAAAGATTTGAGTGCACAACGTTTGGTTTAGGTTTGACAGCCATAATCAGCAATTGTGTACATTTGAGCTGAATGTGTCAAAATCTTAAAAATTAACAGGTGCCCAAGCAATTTCATGCTAGAATCATCATCCGGATGCCAAAATAAACTAAATACAGCAAAAGATTTGAGTGCACAACGTTTGGTTTAGGTTTGACAGCCATAATCACCTTTTTATTGCTTTAAATGCGTTTTTAGCGCATGATTGTACATTTGAGCTCAATGTGTCAAAATCTTAAAAATTAACAGGTGCCCAAGCAATTAAGTGCTAGAATCATCATCCGGATGCCAAAATAAACTAAATACAGCAAAAGATTTGAGTGCACAACGTTTGGTTTAGATTTGACAGCCATAATCAGCAATTGTGTACATTTGAGCTGAATGTGTCAAAATCTTAAAAATTAACATGTGCCCAAGCAATTTCATGCTAGAATCATCATCCGGATGCCAAAATAAACTAAATACAGCAAAAGATTTGAGTGCACAACGTTTGGTTTAGGTTTGACAGCCATAATCACCTTTTTATTGCTTTAAATGCGTTTTTAGCGCATGATTGTACATTTGAGCTGAATGTGTCAAAATCTTAAAAATTAACAGGTGCCCAAGCAATTTCATGCTAGAATCATCATCCGGATGCCAAAATAAACTAAATATAGCAAAAGATTTGAGTGCACAACGTTTGGTTTAGGTTTGACAGCCATAATCAGCAATTGTGTACATTTGAGCTGAATGTGTCAAAATCTTAAAAATTAACAGGTGCCCAAGCAATTTCATGCTAGAATCATCATCCGGATGCCAAAATAAACTAAATACAGCAAAAGATTTGAGTGCACAACGTTTGGTTTAGGTTTGACAGCCATAATCACCTTTTTATTGCTTTAAATGCGTTTTTAGCGCATGATTGTACATTTGAGCTCAATGTGTCAAAATCTTAAAAATTAACAGGTGCCCAAGCAATTAAGTGCTAGAATCATCATCCGGATGCCAAAATAAACTAAATACAGCAAAAGATTTGAGTGCACAACGTTTGGTTTAGATTTGACAGCCATAATCAGCAATTGTGTACATTTGAGCTGAATGTGTCAAAATCTTAAAAATTAACAGGTGCCCAAGCAATTTCATGCTAGAATCATCATCCGGATGCCAAAATAAACTAAATACAGCAAAAGATTTGAGTGCACAACGTTTGGTTTAGGTTTGACAGCCATAATCACCTTTTTATTGCTTTAAATGCGTTTTTAGCGCATGATTGTACATTTGAGCTGAATGTGTCAAAATCTTAAAAATTAACAGGTGCCCAAGCAATTTCATGCTAGAATCATCATCCGGATGCCAAAATAAACTAAATATAGCAAAAGATTTGAGTGCACAACGTTTGGTTTAGGTTTGACAGCCATAATCAGCAATTGTGTACATTTGAGCTGAATGTGTCAAAATCTTAAAAATTAACAGGTGCCCAAGCAATTTCATGCTAGAATCATCATCCGGATGCCAAAATAAACTAAATACAGCAAAAGATTTGAGTGCACAACGTTTGGTTTAGGTTTGACAGCCATAATCACCTTTTTATTGCTTTAAATGCGTTTTTAGCGCATGATTGTACATTTGAGCTCAATGTGTCAAAATCTTAAAAATTAACAGGTGCCCAAGCAATTAAGTGCTAGAATCATCATCCGGATGCCAAAATAAACTAAATACAGCAAAAGATTTGAGTGCACAACGTTTGGTTTAGATTTGACAGCCATAATCAGCAATTGTGTACATTTGAGCTGAATGTGTCAAAATCTTAAAAATTAACAGGTGCCCAAGCAATTTCATGCTAGAATCATCATCCGGATGCCAAAATAAACTAAATACAGCAAAAGATTTGAGTGCACAACGTTTGGTTTAGGTTTGACAGCCATAATCACCTTTTTATTGCTTTAAATGCGTTTTTAGCGCATGATTGTACATTTGAGCTGAATGTGTCAAAATCTTAAAAATTAACAGGTGCCCAAGCAATTTCATGCTAGAATCATCATCCGGATGCCAAAATAAACTAAATATAGCAAAAGATTTGAGTGCACAACGTTTGGTTTAGGTTTGACAGCCATAATCAGCAATTGTGTACATTTGAGCTGAATGTGTCAAAATCTTAAAAATTAACAGGTGCCCAAGCAATTTCATGCTAGAATCATCATCCGGATGCCAAAATAAACTAAATACAGCAAAAGATTTGAGTGCACAACGTTTGGTTTAGGTTTGACAGCCATAATCACCTTTTTATTGCTTTAAATGCGTTTTTAGCGCATGATTGTACATTTGAGCTGAATGTGTCAAAATCTTAAAAATTAACAGGTGCCCAAGCAATTTCATGCTAGAATCATCATCCGGATGCCAAAATAAACTAAATATAGCAAAAGATTTGAGTGCACAACGTTTGGTTTAGGTTTGACAGCCATAATCAGCAATTGTGTACATTTGAGCTGAATGTGTCAAAATCTTAAAAATTAACAGGTGCCCAAGCAATTTCATGCTAGAATCATCATCCGGATGCCAAAATAAACTAAATACAGCAAAAGATTTGAGTGCACAACGTTTGGTTTAGGTTTGACAGCCATAATCACCTTTTTATTGCTTTAAATGCGTTTTTAGCGCATGATTGTACATTTGAGCTCAATGTGTCAAAATCTTAAAAATTAACAGGTGCCCAAGCAATTAAGTGCTAGAATCATCATCCGGATGCCAAAATAAACTAAATACAGCAAAAGATTTGAGTGCACAACGTTTGGTTTAGATTTGACAGCCATAATCAGCAATTGTGTACATTTGAGCTGAATGTGTCAAAATCTTAAAAATTAACAGGTGCCCAAGCAATTTCATGCTAGAATCATCATCCGGATGCCAAAATAAACTAAATACAGCAAAAGATTTGAGTGCACAACGTTTGGTTTAGGTTTGACAGCCATAATCACCTTTTTATTGCTTTAAATGCGTTTTTAGCGCATGATTGTACATTTGAGCTGAATGTGTCAAAATCTTAAAAATTAACAGGTGCCCAAGCAATTTCATGCTAGAATCATCATCCGGATGCCAAAATAAACTAAATATAGCAAAAGATTTGAGTGCACAACGTTTGGTTTAGGTTTGACAGCCATAATCAGCAATTGTGTACATTTGAGCTGAATGTGTCAAAATCTTAAAAATTAACAGGTGCCCAAGCAATTTCATGCTAGAATCATCATCCGGATGCCAAAATAAACTAAATACAGCAAAAGATTTGAGTGCACAACGTTTGGTTTAGGTTTGACAGCCATAATCACCTTTTTATTGCTTTAAATGCGTTTTTAGCGCATGATTGTACATTTGAGCTCAATGTGTCAAAATCTTAAAAATTAACAGGTGCCCAAGCAATTAAGTGCTAGAATCATCATCCGGATGCCAAAATAAACTAAATACAGCAAAAGATTTGAGTGCACAACGTTTGGTTTAGATTTGACAGCCATAATCAGCAATTGTGTACATTTGAGCTGAATGTGTCAAAATCTTAAAAATTAACAGGTGCCCAAGCAATTTCATGCTAGAATCATCATCCGGATGCCAAAATAAACTAAATACAGCAAAAGATTTGAGTGCACAACGTTTGGTTTAGGTTTGACAGCCATAATCACCTTTTTATTGCTTTAAATGCGTTTTTAGCGCATGATTGTACATTTGAGCTGAATGTGTCAAAATCTTAAAAATTAACAGGTGCCCAAGCAATTTCATGCTAGAATCATCATCCGGATGCCAAAATAAACTAAATATAGCAAAAGATTTGAGTGCACAACGTTTGGTTTAGGTTTGACAGCCATAATCAGCAATTGTGTACATTTGAGCTGAATGTGTCAAAATCTTAAAAATTAACAGGTGCCCAAGCAATTTCATCCTAGAATCATCATCCGGATGCCAAAATAAACTAAATACAGCAAAAGATTTGAGTGCACAACGTTTGGTTTAGGTTTGACAGCCATAATCACCTTTTTATTGCTTTAAATGCGTTTTTAGCGCATGATTGTACATTTGAGCTGAATGTGTCAAAATCTTAAAAATTAACAGGTGCCCAAGCAATTAAGTGCTAGAATCATCATCCGGATGCCAAAATAAACTAAATACAGCAAAAGATTTGAGTGCACAACGTTTGGTTTAGGTTTGACAGCCATAATCACCTTTTTATTGCTTTAAATGCGTTTTTAGCGCATGATTGTACATTTGAGCTCAATGTGTCAAAATCTTAAAAATTAACAGGTGCCCAAGCAATTAAGTGCTAGAATCATCATCCGGATGCCAAAATAAACTAAATACAGCAAAAGATTTGAGTGCACAACGTTTGGTTTAGATTTGACAGCCATAATCAGCAATTGTGTACATTTGAGCTGAATGTGTCAAAATCTTAAAAATTAACAGGTGCCCAAGCAATTTCATGCTAGAATCATCATCCGGATGCCAAAATAAACTAAATACAGCAAAAGATTTGAGTGCACAACGTTTGGTTTAGGTTTGACAGCCATAATCACCTTTTTATTGCTTTAAATGCGTTTTTAGCGCATGATTGTACATTTGAGCTGAATGTGTCAAAATCTTAAAAATTAACAGGTGCCCAAGCAATTTCATGCTAGAATCATCATCCGGATGCCAAAATAAACTAAATATAGCAAAAGATTTGAGTGCACAACGTTTGGTTTAGGTTTGACAGCCATAATCAGCAATTGTGTACATTTGAGCTGAATGTGTCAAAATCTTAAAAATTAACAGGTGCCCAAGCAATTTCATGCTAGAATCATCATCCGGATGCCAAAATAAACTAAATACAGCAAAAGATTTGAGTGCACAACGTTTGGTTTAGGTTTGACAGCCATAATCACCTTTTTATTGCTTTAAATGCGTTTTTAGCGCATGATTGTACATTTGAGCTCAATGTGTCAAAATCTTAAAAATTAACAGGTGCCCAAGCAATTAAGTGCTAGAATCATCATCCGGATGCCAAAATAAACTAAATACAGCAAAAGATTTGAGTGCACAACGTTTGGTTTAGATTTGACAGCCATAATCAGCAATTGTGTACATTTGAGCTGAATGTGTCAAAATCTTAAAAATTAACAGGTGCCCAAGCAATTTCATGCTAGAATCATCATCCGGATGCCAAAATAAACTAAATACAGCAAAAGATTTGAGTGCACAACGTTTGGTTTAGGTTTGACAGCCATAATCACCTTTTTATTGCTTTAAATGCGTTTTTAGCGCATGATTGTACATTTGAGCTGAATGTGTCAAAATCTTAAAAATTAACAGGTGCCCAAGCAATTTCATGCTAGAATCATCATCCGGATGCCAAAATAAACTAAATATAGCAAAAGATTTGAGTGCACAACGTTTGGTTTAGGTTTGACAGCCATAATCAGCAATTGTGTACATTTGAGCTGAATGTGTCAAAATCTTAAAAATTAACAGGTGCCCAAGCAATTTCATCCTAGAATCATCATCCGGATGCCAAAATAAACTAAATACAGCAAAAGATTTGAGTGCACAACGTTTGGTTTAGGTTTGACAGCCATAATCACCTTTTTATTGCTTTAAATGCGTTTTTAGCGCATGATTGTACATTTGAGCTGAATGTGTCAAAATCTTAAAAATTAACAGGTGCCCAAGCAATTAAGTGCTAGAATCATCATCCGGATGCCAAAATAAACTAAATATAGCAAAAGATTTGAGTGCACAACGTTTGGTTTAGGTTTGACAGCCATAATCAGCAATTGTGTACATTTGAGCTGAATGTGTCAAAATCTTAAAAATTAACAGGTGCCCAAGCAATTTCATGCTAGAATCATCATCCGGATGCCAAAATAAACTAAATACAGCAAAAGATTTGAGTGCACAACGTTTGGTTTAGGTTTGACAGCCATAATCACCTTTTTATTGCTTTAAATGCGTTTTTAGCGCATGATTGTGCATTTGAGCTCAATGTGTCAAAATCTTAAAAATTAACAGGTGCCCAAGCAATTAAGTGCTAGAATCATCATCCGGATGCCAAAATAAACTAAATATAGCAAAAGATTTGAGTGCACAACGTTTGGTTTAGATTTGACAGCCATAATCAGCAATTGTGTACATTTGAGCTGAATGTGTCAAAATCTTAAAAATTAACAGGTGCCCAAGCAATTTCATGCTAGAATCATCATCCGGATGCCAAAATAAACTAAATACAGCAAAAGATTTGAGTGCACAACGTTTGGTTTAGGTTTGACAGCCATAATCACCTTTTTATTGCTTTAAATGCGTTTTTAGCGCATGATTGTACATTTGAGCTGAATGTGTCAAAATCTTAAAAATTAACAGGTGCCCAAGCAATTTCATGCTAGAATCATCATCCGGATGCCAAAATAAACTAAATATAGCAAAAGATTTGAGTGCACAACGTTTGGTTTAGGTTTGACAGCCATAATCAGCAATTGTGTACATTTGAGCTGAATGTGTCAAAATCTTAAAAATTAACAGGTGCCCAAGCAATTTCATGCTAGAATCATCATCCGGATGCCAAAATAAACTAAATACAGCAAAAGATTTGAGTGCACAACGTTTGGTTTAGGTTTGACAGCCATAATCACCTTTTTATTGCTTTAAATGCGTTTTTAGCGCATGATTGTACATTTGAGCTGAATGTGTCAAAATCTTAAAAATTAACAGGTGCCCAAGCAATTAAGTGCTAGAATCATCATCCGGATGCCAAAATAAACTAAATACAGCAAAAGATTTGAGTGCACAACGTTTGGTTTAGATTTGACAGCCATAATCAGCAATTGTGTACATTTGAGCTGAATGTGTCAAAATCTTAAAAATTAACAGGTGCCCAAGCAATTTCATGCTAGAATCATCATCCGGATGCCAAAATAAACTAAATACAGCAAAAGATTTGAGTGCACAACGTTTGGTTTAGGTTTGACAGCCATAATCACCTTTTTATTGCTTTAAATGCGTTTTTAGCGCATGATTGTACATTTCAGCTGAATGTGTCAAAATCTTAAAAATTGACAGGTGCCCAAGCAATTTCATGCTAGAATCATCATCCGGATGCCAAAATAAACTAAATATAGCAAAAGATTTGAGTGCACAACGTTTGGTTTAGGTTTGACAGCCATAATCAGCAATTGTGTACATTTGAGCTGAATGTGTCAAAATCTTAAAAATTAACAGGTGCCCAAGCAATTTCATGCTAGAATCATCATCCGGATGCCAAAATAAACTAAATACAGCAAAAGATTTGAGTGCACAACGTTTGGTTTAGGTTTGACAGCCATAATCACCTTTTTATTGCTTTAAATGCGTTTTTAGCGCATGATTGTACATTTGAGCTCAATGTGTCAAAATCTTAAAAATTAACAGGTGCCCAAGCAATTTCATGCTAGAATCATCATCCGGATGCCAAAATAAACTAAATATAGCAAAAGATTTGAGTGCACAACGTTTGGTTTAGGTTTGACAGCCATAATCAGCAATTGTGTACATTTGAGCTGAATGTGTCAAAATCTTAAAAATTAACAGGTGCCCAAGCAATTTCATGCTAGAATCATCATCCGGATGCCAAAATAAACTAAATACAGCAAAAGATTTGAGTGCACAACGTTTGGTTTAGGTTTGACAGCCATAATCACCTTTTTATTGCTTTAAATGCGTTTTTAGCGCATGATTGTACATTTGAGCTCAATGTGTCAAAATCTTAAAAATTAACAGGTGCCCAAGCAATTTCATGCTAGAATCATCATCCGGATGCCAAAATAAACTAAATATAGCAAAAGATTTGAGTGCACAACGTTTGGTTTAGGTTTGACAGCCATAATCAGCAATTGTGTACATTTGAGCTGAATGTGTCAAAATCTTAAAAATTAACAGGTGCCCAAGCAATTTCATGCTAGAATCATCATCCGGATGCCAAAATAAACTAAATACAGCAAAAGATTTGAGTGCACAACGTTTGGTTTAGGTTTGACAGCCATAATCACCTTTTTATTGCTTTAAATGCGTTTTTAGCGCATGATTGTACATTTGAGCTCAATGTGTCAAAATCTTAAAAATTAACAGGTGCCCAAGCAATTAAGTGCTAGAATCATCATCCGGATGCCAAAATAAACTAAATACAGCAAAAGATTTGAGTGCACAACGTTTGGTTTAGATTTGACAGCCATAATCAGCAATTGTGTACATTTGAGCTGAATGTGTCAAAATCTTAAAAATTAACAGGTGCCCAAGCAATTTCATGCTAGAATCATCATCCGGATGCCAAAATAAACTAAATACAGCAAAAGATTTGAGTGCACAACGTTTGGTTTAGGTTTGACAGCCATAATCACCTTTTTATTGCTTTAAATGCGTTTTTAGCGCATGATTGTACATTTGAGCTGAATGTGTCAAAATCTTAAAAATTAACAGGTGCCCAAGCAATTTCATGCTAGAATCATCATCCGGATGCCAAAATAAACTAAATATAGCAAAAGATTTGAGTGCACAACGTTTGGTTTAGGTTTGACAGCCATAATCAGCAATTGTGTACATTTGAGCTGAATGTGTCAAAATCTTAAAAATTAACAGGTGCCCAAGCAATTTCATGCTAGAATCATCATCCGGATGCCAAAATAAACTAAATACAGCAAAAGATTTGAGTGCACAACGTTTGGTTTAGGTTTGACAGCCATAATCACCTTTTTATTGCTTTAAATGCGTTTTTAGCGCATGATTGTACATTTCAGCTGAATGTGTCAAAATCTTAAAAATTGACAGGTGCCCAAGCAATTTCATGCTAGAATCATCATCCGGATGCCAAAATAAACTAAATATAGCAAAAGATTTGAGTGCACAACGTTTGGTTTAGGTTTGACAGCCATAATCAGCAATTGTGTACATTTGAGCTGAATGTGTCAAAATCTTAAAAATTAACAGGTGCCCAAGCAATTTCATGCTAGAATCATCATCCGGATGCCAAAATAAACTAAATACAGCAAAAGATTTGAGTGCACAACGTTTGGTTTAGGTTTGACAGCCATAATCACCTTTTTATTGCTTTAAATGCGTTTTTAGCGCATGATTGTACATTTCAGCTGAATGTGTCAAAATCTTAAAAATTGACAGGTGCCCAAGCAATTTCATGCTAGAATCATCATCCGGATGCCAAAATAAACTAAATATAGCAAAAGATTTGAGTGCACAACGTTTGGTTTAGGTTTGACAGCCATAATCAGCAATTGTGTACATTTGAGCTGAATGTGTCAAAATCTTAAAAATTAACAGGTGCCCAAGCAATTTCATGCTAGAATCATCATCCGGATGCCAAAATAAACTAAATACAGCAAAAGATTTGAGTGCACAACGTTTGGTTTAGGTTTGACAGCCATAATCACCTTTTTATTGCTTTAAATGCGTTTTTAGCGCATGATTGTACATTTCAGCTGAATGTGTCAAAATCTTAAAAATTGACAGGTGCCCAAGCAATTTCATGCTAGAATCATCATCCGGATGCCAAAATAAACTAAATACAGCAAAAGATTTGAGTGCACAACGTTTGGTTTAGATTTGACAGCCATAATCAGCAATTGTGTACATTTGAGCTGAATGTGTCAAAATCTTAAAAATTAACAGGTGCCCAAGCAATTTCATGCTAGAATCATCATCCGGATGCCAAAATAAACTAAATACAGCAAAAGATTTGAGTGCACAACGTTTGGTTTAGGTTTGACAGCCATAATCACCTTTTTATTGCTTTAAATGCGTTTTTAGCGCATGATTGTACATTTGAGCTGAATGTGTCAAAATCTTAAAAATTAACAGGTGCCCAAGCAATTAAGTGCTAGAATCATCATCCGGATGCCAAAATAAACTAAATACAGCAAAAGATTTGAGTGCACAACGTTTGGTTTAGATTTGACAGCCATAATCAGCAATTGTGTACATTTGAGCTGAATGTGTCAAAATCTTAAAAATTAACAGGTGCCCAAGCAATTTCATGCTAGAATCATCATCCGGATGCCAAAATAAACAAAATACAGCAAAAGATTTGAGTGCACAACGTTTGGTTTAGGTTTGACAGCCATAATCACCTTTTTATTGCTTTAAATGCGTTTTTAGCGCATGATTGTACATTTGAGCTCAATGTGTCAAAATCTTAAAAATTAACAGGTGCCCAAGCAATTTCATGCTAGAATCATCATCCGGATGCCAAAATAAACTAAATATAGCAAAAGATTTGAGTGCACAACGTTTGGTTTAGGTTTGACAGCCATAATCAGCAATTGTGTACATTTGAGCTGAATGTGTCAAAATCTTAAAAATTAACAGGTGCCCAAGCAATTTCATGCTAGAATCATCATCCGGATGCCAAAATAAACTAAATACAGCAAAAGATTTGAGTGCACAACGTTTGGTTTAGGTTTGACAGCCATAATCACCTTTTTATTGCTTTAAATGCGTTTTTAGCGCATGATTGTACATTTGAGCTCAATGTGTCAAAATCTTAAAAATTAACAGGTGCCCAAGCAATTAAGTGCTAGAATCATCATCCGGATGCCAAAATAAACTAAATACAGCAAAAGATTTGAGTGCACAACGTTTGGTTTAGATTTGACAGCCATAATCAGCAATTGTGTACATTTGAGCTGAATGTGTCAAAATCTTAAAAATTAACAGGTGCCCAAGCAATTTCATGCTAGAATCATCATCCGGATGCCAAAATAAACTAAATACAGCAAAAGATTTGAGTGCACAACGTTTGGTTTAGGTTTGACAGCCATAATCACATTTTTATTGCTTTAAATGCGTTTTTAGCGCATGATTGTACATTTGAGCTGAATGTGTCAAAATCTTAAAAATTAACAGGTGCCCAAGCAATTAAGTGCTAGAATCATCATCCGGATGCCAAAATAAACTAAATATAGCAAAAGATTTGAGTGCACAACGTTTGGTTTAGGTTTGACAGCCATAATCAGCAATTGTGTACATTTGAGCTGAATGTGTCAAAATCTTAAAAATTAACAGGTGCCCAAGCAATTTCATGCTAGAATCATCATCCGGATGCCAAAATAAACTAAATACAGCAAAAGATTTGAGTGCACAACGTTTGGTTTAGGTTTGACAGCCATAATCACCTTTTTATTGCTTTAAATGCGTTTTTAGCGCATGATTGTACATTTGAGCTCAATGTGTCAAAATCTTAAAAATTAACAGGTGCCCAAGCAATTTCATGCTAGAATCATCATCCGGATGCCAAAATAAACTAAATATAGCAAAAGATTTGAGTGCACAACGTTTGGTTTAGGTTTGACAGCCATAATCAGCAATTGTGTACATTTGAGCTGAATGTGTCAAAATCTTAAAAATTAACAGGTGCCCAAGCAATTTCATGCTAGAATCATCATCCGGATGCCAAAATAAACTAAATACAGCAAAAGATTTGAGTGCACAACGTTTGGTTTAGGTTTGACAGCCATAATCACCTTTTTATTGCTTTAAATGCGTTTTTAGCGCATGATTGTACATTTGAGCTGAATGTGTCAAAATCTTAAAAATTAACAGGTGCCCAAGCAATTTCATGCTAGAATCATCATCCGGATGCCAAAATAAACTAAATACAGCAAAAGATTTGAGTGCACAACGTTTGGTTTAGGTTTGACAGCCATAATCACCTTTTTATTGCTTTAAATGCGTTTTTAGCGCATGATTGTACATTTGAGCTCAATGTGTCAAAATCTTAAAAATTAACAGGTGCCCAAGCAATTTCATGCTAGAATCATCATCCGGATGCCAAAATAAACTAAATACAGCAAAAGATTTGAGTGCACAACGTTTGGTTTAGATTTGACAGCCATAATCAGCAATTGTGTACATTTGAGCTGAATGTGTCAAAATCTTAAAAATTAACAGGTGCCCAAGCAATTTCATGCTAGAATCATCATCCGGATGCCAAAATAAACTAAATACAGCAAAAGATTTGAGTGCACAACGTTTGGTTTAGGTTTGACAGCCATAATCACCTTTTTATTGCTTTAAATGCGTTTTTAGCGCATGATTGTACATTTGAGCTGAATGTGTCAAAATCTTAAAAATTAACAGGTGCCCAAGCAATTAAGTGCTAGAATCATCATCCGGATGCCAAAATAAACTAAATATAGCAAAAGATTTGAGTGCACAACGTTTGGTTTAGGTTTGACAGCCATAATCAGCAATTGTGTACATTTGAGCTGAATGTGTCAAAATCTTAAAAATTAACAGGTGCCCAAGCAATTTCATGCTAGAATCATCATCCGGATGCCAAAATAAACTAAATACAGCAAAAGATTTGAGTGCACAACGTTTGGTTTAGGTTTGACAGCCATAATCACCTTTTTATTGCTTTAAATGCGTTTTTAGCGCATGATTGTACATTTGAGCTGAATGTGTCAAAATCTTAAAAATTAACAGGTGCCCAAGCAATTAAGTGCTAGAATCATCATCCGGATGCCAAAATAAACTAAATATAGCAAAAGATTTGAGTGCACAACGTTTGGTTTAGGTTTGACAGCCATAATCAGCAATTGTGTACATTTGAGCTGAATGTGTCAAAATCTTAAAAATTAACAGGTGCCCAAGCAATTTCATGCTAGAATCATCATCCGGATGCCAAAATAAACTAAATACAGCAAAAGATTTGAGTGCACAACGTTTGGTTTAGGTTTGACAGCCATAATCACCTTTTTATTGCTTTAAATGCGTTTTTAGCGCATGATTGTACATTTGAGCTCAATGTGTCAAAATCTTAAAAATTAACAGGTGCCCAAGCAATTAAGTGCTAGAATCATCATCCGGATGCCAAAATAAACTAAATACAGCAAAAGATTTGAGTGCACAACGTTTGGTTTAGATTTGACAGCCATAATCAGCAATTGTGTACATTTGAGCTGAATGTGTCAAAATCTTAAAAATTAACAGGTGCCCAAGCAATTTCATGCTAGAATCATCATCCGGATGCCAAAATAAACTAAATACAGCAAAAGATTTGAGTGCACAACGTTTGGTTTAGGTTTGACAGCCATAATCACCTTTTTATTGCTTTAAATGCGTTTTTAGCGCATGATTGTACATTTGAGCTCAATGTGTCAAAATCTTAAAAATTAACAGGTGCCCAAGCAATTAAGTGCTAGAATCATCATCCGGATGCCAAAATAAACTAAATACAGCAAAAGATTTGAGTGCACAACGTTTGGTTTAGATTTGACAGCCATAATCAGCAATTGTGTACATTTGAGCTGAATGTGTCAAAATCTTAAAAATTAACAGGTGCCCAAGCAATTTCATGCTAGAATCATCATCCGGATGCCAAAATAAACTAAATACAGCAAAAGATTTGAGTGCACAACGTTTGGTTTAGGTTTGACAGCCATAATCACATTTTTATTGCTTTAAATGCGTTTTTAGCGCATGATTGTACATTTGAGCTGAATGTGTCAAAATCTTAAAAATTAACAGGTGCCCAAGCAATTAAGTGCTAGAATCATCATCCGGATGCCAAAATAAACTAAATATAGCAAAAGATTTGAGTGCACAACGTTTGGTTTAGGTTTGACAGCCATAATCAGCAATTGTGTACATTTGAGCTGAATGTGTCAAAATCTTAAAAATTAACAGGTGCCCAAGCAATTTCATGCTAGAATCATCATCCGGATGCCAAAATAAACTAAATACAGCAAAAGATTTGAGTGCACAACGTTTGGTTTAGGTTTGACAGCCATAATCACCTTTTTATTGCTTTAAATGCGTTTTTAGCGCATGATTGTACATTTGAGCTCAATGTGTCAAAATCTTAAAAATTAACAGGTGCCCAAGCAATTTCATGCTAGAATCATCATCCGGATGCCAAAATAAACTAAATATAGCAAAAGATTTGAGTGCACAACGTTTGGTTTAGGTTTGACAGCCATAATCAGCAATTGTGTACATTTGAGCTGAATGTGTCAAAATCTTAAAAATTAACAGGTGCCCAAGCAATTTCATGCTAGAATCATCATCCGGATGCCAAAATAAACTAAATACAGCAAAAGATTTGAGTGCACAACGTTTGGTTTAGGTTTGACAGCCATAATCACCTTTTTATTGCTTTAAATGCGTTTTTAGCGCATGATTGTACATTTGAGCTGAATGTGTCAAAATCTTAAAAATTAACAGGTGCCCAAGCAATTAAGTGCTAGAATCATCATCCGGATGCCAAAATAAACTAAATATAGCAAAAGATTTGAGTGCACAACGTTTGGTTTAGGTTTGACAGCCATAATCAGCAATTGTGTACATTTGAGCTGAATGTGTCAAAATCTTAAAAATTAACAGGTGCCCAAGCAATTTCATGCTAGAATCATCATCCGGATGCCAAAATAAACTAAATACAGCAAAAGATTTGAGTGCACAACGTTTGGTTTAGGTTTGACAGCCATAATCACCTTTTTATTGCTTTAAATGCGTTTTTAGCGCATGATTGTACATTTGAGCTCAATGTGTCAAAATCTTAAAAATTAACAGGTGCCCAAGCAATTAAGTGCTAGAATCATCATCCGGATGCCAAAATAAACTAAATACAGCAAAAGATTTGAGTGCACAACGTTTGGTTTAGATTTGACAGCCATAATCAGCAATTGTGTACATTTGAGCTGAATGTGTCAAAATCTTAAAAATTAACAGGTGCCCAAGCAATTTCATGCTAGAATCATCATCCGGATGCCAAAATAAACTAAATACAGCAAAAGATTTGAGTGCACAACGTTTGGTTTAGGTTTGACAGCCATAATCACCTTTTTATTGCTTTAAATGCGTTTTTAGCGCATGATTGTACATTTGAGCTGAATGTGTCAAAATCTTAAAAATTAACAGGTGCCCAAGCAATTTCATGCTAGAATCATCATCCGGATGCCAAAATAAACTAAATATAGCAAAAGATTTGAGTGCACAACGTTTGGTTTAGGTTTGACAGCCATAATCAGCAATTGTGTACATTTGAGCTGAATGTGTCAAAATCTTAAAAATTAACAGGTGCCCAAGCAATTTCATGCTAGAATCATCATCCGGATGCCCAAAATAAACTAAATACAGCAAAAGATTTGAGTGCACAACGTTTGGTTTAGGTTTGACAGCCATAATCACCTTTTTATTGCTTTAAATGCGTTTTTAGCGCATGATTGTACATTTGAGCTCAATGTGTCAAAATCTTAAAAATTAACAGGTGCCCAAGCAATTAAGTGCTAGAATCATCATCCGGATGCCAAAATAAACTAAATACAGCAAAAGATTTGAGTGCACAACGTTTGGTTTAGATTTGACAGCCATAATCAGCAATTGTGTACATTTGAGCTGAATGTGTCAAAATCTTAAAAATTAACAGGTGCCCAAGCAATTTCATGCTAGAATCATCATCCGGATGCCAAAATAAACTAAATACAGCAAAAGATTTGAGTGCACAACGTTTGGTTTAGGTTTGACAGCCATAATCACCTTTTTATTGCTTTAAATGCGTTTTTAGCGCATGATTGTACATTTGAGCTGAATGTGTCAAAATCTTAAAAATTAACAGGTGCCCAAGCAATTTCATGCTAGAATCATCATCCGGATGCCAAAATAAACTAAATATAGCAAAAGATTTGAGTGCACAACGTTTGGTTTAGGTTTGACAGCCATAATCAGCAATTGTGTACATTTGAGCTGAATGTGTCAAAATCTTAAAAATTAACAGGTGCCCAAGCAATTTCATGCTAGAATCATCATCCGGATGCCAAAATAAACTAAATACAGCAAAAGATTTGAGTGCACAACGTTTGGTTTAGGTTTGACAGCCATAATCACCTTTTATTGCTTTAAATGCGTTTTTAGCGCATGATTGTACATTTGAGCTGAATGTGTCAAAATCTTAAAAATTAACAGGTGCCCAAGCAATTTCATGCTAGAATCATCATCCGGATGCCAAAATAAACTAAATATACCAAAAGATTTGAGTGCACAACGTTTGGTTTAGGTTTGACAGCCATAATCAGCAATTGTGTACATTTGAGCTGAATGTGTCAAAATCTTAAAAATTAACAGGTGCCCAAGCAATTTCATGCTAGAATCATCATCCGGATGCCAAAATAAACTAAATACAGCAAAAGATTTGAGTGCACAACGTTTGGTTTAGGTTTGACAGCCATAATCACCTTTTTATTGCTTTAAATGCGTTTTTAGCGCATGATTGTACATTTGAGCTCAATGTGTCAAAATCTTAAAAAATTAACAGGTGCCCAAGCAATTAAGTGCTAGAATCATCATCCGGATGCCAAAATAAACTAAATACAGCAAAAGATTTGAGTGCACAACGTTTGGTTTAGATTTGACAGCCATAATCAGCAATTGTGTACATTTGAGCTGAATGTGTCAAAATCTTAAAAATTAACAGGTGCCCAAGCAATTTCATGCTAGAATCATCATCCGGATGCCAAAATAAACTAAATACAGCAAAAGATTTGAGTGCACAACGTTTGGTTTAGGTTTGACAGCCATAATCACCTTTTTATTGCTTTAAATGCGTTTTTAGCGCATGATTGTACATTTGAGCTGAATGTGTCAAAATCTTAAAAATTAACAGGTGCCCAAGCAATTTCATGCTAGAATCATCATCCGGATGCCAAAATAAACTAAATATAGCAAAAGATTTGAGTGCACAACGTTTGGTTTAGGTTTGACAGCCATAATCAGCAATTGTGTACATTTGAGCTGAATGTGTCAAAATCTTAAAAATTAACAGGTGCCCAAGCAATTTCATGCTAGAATCATCATCCGGATGCCAAAATAAACTAAATACAGCAAAAGATTTGAGTGCACAACGTTTGGTTTAGGTTTGACAGCCATAATCACCTTTTTATTGCTTTAAATGCGTTTTTAGCGCATGATTGTACATTTGAGCTCAATGTGTCAAAATCTTAAAAATTAACAGGTGCCCAAGCAATTAAGTGCTAGAATCATCATCCGGATGCCAAAATAAACTAAATACAGCAAAAGATTTGAGTGCACAACGTTTGGTTTAGATTTGACAGCCATAATCAGCAATTGTGTACATTTGAGCTGAATGTGTCAAAATCTTAAAAATTAACAGGTGCCCAAGCAATTTCATGCTAGAATCATCATCCGGATGCCAAAATAAACTAAATACAGCAAAAGATTTGAGTGCACAACGTTTGGTTTAGGTTTGACAGCCATAATCACCTTTTTATTGCTTTAAATGCGTTTTTAGCGCATGATTGTACATTTGAGCTGAATGTGTCAAAATCTTAAAAATTAACAGGTGCCCAAGCAATTTCATGCTAGAATCATCATCCGGATGCCAAAATAAACTAAATATAGCAAAAGATTTGAGTGCACAACGTTTGGTTTAGGTTTGACAGCCATAATCAGCAATTGTGTACATTTGAGCTGAATGTGTCAAAATCTTAAAAATTAACAGGTGCCCAAGCAATTTCATCCTAGAATCATCATCCGGATGCCAAAATAAACTAAATACAGCAAAAGATTTGAGTGCACAACGTTTGGTTTAGGTTTGACAGCCATAATCACCTTTTTATTGCTTTAAATGCGTTTTTAGCGCATGATTGTACATTTGAGCTGAATGTGTCAAAATCTTAAAAATTAACAGGTGCCCAAGCAATTAAGTGCTAGAATCATCATCCGGATGCCAAAATAAACTAAATATAGCAAAAGATTTGAGTGCACAACGTTTGGTTTAGGTTTGACAGCCATAATCAGCAATTGTGTACATTTGAGCTGAATGTGTCAAAATCTTAAAAATTAACTAACAGGTGCCCAAGCAATTTCATGCTAGAATCATCATCCGGATGCCAAAATAAACTAAATACAGCAAAGGATTTGAGTGCACAACGTTTGGTTTAGGTTTGACAGCCATAATCACCTTTTTATTGCTTTAAATGCGTTTTTAGCGCATGATTGTACATTTGAGCTGAATGTGTCAAAATCTTAAAAATTAACAGGTGCCCAAGCAATTTCATGCTAAAATCATCATCCGGATGCCAAAATAAACTAAATACAGCAAAAGATTTGAGTGCACAACGTTTGGTTTAGATTTGACAGCCATAATCAGCAATTGTGTACATTTGAGCTGAATGTGTCAAAATCTTAAAAATTAACAGGTGCCCAAGCAATTTCATGCTAGAATCATCATCCGGATGCCAAAATAAACTAAATACAGCAAAAGATTTGAGTGCACAACGTTTGGTTTAGGTTTGACAGCCATAATCACCTTTTTATTGCTTTAAATGCGTTTTTAGCGCATGATTGTACATTTGAGCTGAATGTGTCAAAATCTTAAAAATTAACAGGTGCCCAAGCAATTTCATGCTAGAATCATCATCCGGATGCCAAAATAAACTAAATACAGCAAAAGATTTGAGTGCACAACGTTTGGTTTAGATTTGACAGCCATAATCAGCAATTGTGTACATTTGAGCTGAATGTGTCAAAATCTTAAAAATTAACAGGTGCCCAAGCAATTTCATGCTAGAATCATCATCCGGATGCCAAAATAAACTAAATACAGCAAAAGATTTGAGTGCACAACGTTTGGTTTAGGTTTGACAGCCATAATCACCTTTTTATTGCTTTAAATGCGTTTTTAGCGCATGATTGTACATTTGAGCTGAATGTGTCAAAATCTTAAAAATTAACAGGTGCCCAAACAATTTCATGCTAGAATCATCATCCGGATGCCAAAATAAACTAAATACAGCAAAAGATTTGAGTGCACAACGTTTGGTTTAGATTTGACAGCCATAATCAGCAATTGTGTACATTTGAGCTGAATGTGTCAAATTCTTAAAAATTAACAGGTGCCCAAGCAATTTCATGCTAGAATCATCATCCGGATGCCAAAATAAACTAAATACAGCAAAAGATTTGAGTGCACAACGTTTGGTTTAGGTTTGACAGCCATAATCACCTTTTTATTGCTTTAAATGCGTTTTTAGCGCATGATTGTACATTTGAGCTGAATGTGTCAAAATCTTAAAAATTAACAGGTGCCCAAGCAATTTCATGCTAGAATCATCATCCGGATGCCAAAATAAACTAAATACAGCAAAAGATTTGAGTGCACAACGTTTGGTTTAGATTTGACAGCCATAATCAGCAATTGTGTACATTTGAGCTGAATGTGTCAAAATCTTAAAAATTAACAGGTGCCCAAGCAATTTCATGCTAGAATCATCATCCGGATGCCAAAATAAACTAAATACAGCAAAAGATTTGAGTGCACAACGTTTGGTTTAGGTTTGACAGCCATAATCACCTTTTTATTGCTTTAAATGCGTTTTTAGCGCATGATTGTACATTTGAGCTCAATGTGTCAAAATCTTAAAAATTAACAGGTGCCCAAGCAATTTCATGCTAGAATCATCATCCGGATGCCAAAATAAACTATATACAGCAAAAGATTTGAGTGCACAACGTTTGGTTTAGATTTGACAGCCATAATCAGCAATTGTGTACATTTGAGCTGAATGTGTCAAAATCTTAAAAATTAACAGGTGCCCAAGCAATTTCATGCTAGAATCATCATCCGGATGCCAAAATAAACTAAATACAGCAAAAGATTTGAGTGCACAACGTTTGGTTTAGGTTTGACAGCCATAATCACCTTTTTATTGCTTTAAATGCGTTTTTAGCGCATGATTGTACATTTGAGCTGAATGTGTCAAAATCTTAAAAATTAACAGGTGCCCAAGCAATTTCATGCTAGAATCATCATCCGGATGCCAAAATAAACTAAATACAGCAAAAGATTTGAGTGCACAACGTTTGGTTTAGATTTGACAGCCATAATCAGCAATTGTGTACATTTGAGCTGAATGTGTCAAAATCTTAAAAATTAACAGGTGCCCAAGCAATTTCATGCTAGAATCATCATCCGGATGCCAAAATAAACTAAATACAGCAAAAGATTTGAGTGCACAACGTTTGGTTTAGGTTTGACAGCCATAATCACCTTTTTATTGCTTTAAATGCGTTTTTAGCGCATGATTGTACATTTGAGCTGAATGTGTCAAAATCTTAAAAATTAACAGGTGCCCAAGCAATTTCATGCTAGAATCATCATCCGGATGCCAAAATAAACAAAATACAGCAAAAGATTTGAGTGCACAACGTTTGGTTTAGATTTGACAGCCATAATCAGCAATTCTGTACATTTGAGCTGAATGTGTCAAAATCTTAAAAATTAACAGGTGCCCAAGCAATTTCATGCTAGAATCATCATCCGGATGCCAAAATAAACTAAATACAGCAAAAGATTTGAGTGCACAACGTTTGGTTTAGGTTTGACAGCCATAATCACCTTTTTATTGCTTTAAATGCGTTTGTAGCGCATGATTGTACATTTGAGCTGAATGTGTCAAAATCTTAAAAATTAACAGGTGCCCAAGCAATTTCATGCTAGAATCATCATCCGGATGCCAAAATAAACTAAATACAGCAAAAGATTTGAGTGCACAACGTTTGGTTTAGATTTGACAGCCATAATCAGCAATTGTGTACATTTGAGCTGAATGTGTCAAAATCTTAAAAATTAACAGGTGCCCAAGCAATTTCATGCTAGAATCATCATCCGGATGCCAAAATAAACTAAATACAGCAAAAGATTTGAGTGCACAACGTTTGGTTTAGATTTGACAGCCATAATCAGCAATTGTGTACATTTGAGCTGAATGTGTCAAAATCTTAAAAATTAACAGGTGCCCAAGCAATTTCATGCTAGAATCATCATCCGGATGCCAAAATAAACTAAATACAGCAAAAGATTTGAGTGCACAACGTTTGGTTTAGGTTTGACAGCCATAATCACCTTTTTATTGCTTTAAATGCGTTTTTAGCGCATGATTGTACATTTGAGCTGAATGTGTCAAAATCTTAAAAATTAACAGGTGCCCAAGCAATTTCATGCTAGAATCATCATCCGGATGCCAAAATAAACTAAATACAGCAAAAGATTTGAGTGCACAACGTTTGGTTTAGATTTGACAGCCATAATCAGCAATTGTGTACATTTGAGCTGAATGTGTCAAAATCTTAAAAATTAACAGGTGCCCAAGCAATTTCATGCTAGAATCATCATCCGGATGCCAAAATAAACTAAATACAGCAAAAGATTTGAGTGCACAACGTTTGGTTTAGGTTTGACAGCCATAATCACCTTTTTATTGCTTTAAATGCGTTTTTAGCGCATGATTGTACATTTGAGCTGAATGTGTCAAAATCTTAAAAATTAACAGGTGCCCAAGCAATTTCATGCTAGAATCATCATCCGGATGCCAAAATAAACAAAATACAGCAAAAGATTTGAGTGCACAACGTTTGGTTTAGATTTGACAGCCATAATCAGCAATTCTGTACATTTGAGCTGAATGTGTCAAAATCTTAAAAATTAACAGGTGCCCAAGCAATTTCATGGTAGAATCATCATCCGGATGCCAAAATAAACTAAATACAGCAAAAGATTTGAGTGCACAACGTTTGGTTTAGGTTTGACAGCCATAATCACCTTTTTATTGCTTTAAATGCGTTTGTAGCGCATGATTGTACATTTGAGCTGAATGTGTCAAAATCTTAAAAATTAACAGGTGCCCAAGCAATTTCATGCTAGAATCATCATCCGGATGCCAAAATAAACTAAATACAGCAAAAGATTTGAGTGCACAACGTTTGGTTTAGATTTGACAGCCATAATCAGCAATTGTGTACATTTGAGCTGAATGTGTCAAAATCTTAAAAATTAACAGGTGCCCAAGCAATTTCATGCTAGAATCATCATCCGGATGCCAAAATAAACTAAATACAGCAAAAGATTTGAGTGCACAACGTTTGGTTTAGGTTTGACAGCCATAATCACCTTTTTATTGCTTTAAATGCGTTTTTAGCGCATGATTGTACATTTGAGCTGAATGTGTCAAAATCTTAAAAATTAACAGGTGCCCAAGCAATTTCATGCTAGAATCATCATCCGGATGCCAAAATAAACTAAATACAGCAAAAGATTTGAGTGCACAACGTTTGGTTTAGGTTTGACAGCCATAATCACCTTTTTATTGCTTTAAATGCGTTTTTAGCGCATGATTGTACATTTGAGCTGAATGTGTCAAAATCTTAAAAATTAACAGGTGCCCAAGCAATTTCATGCTAGAATCATCATCCGGATGCCAAAATAAACTAAATACAGCAAAAGATTTGAGTGCACAACGTTTGGTTTAGGTTTGACAGCCATAATCACCTTTTTATTGCTTTAAATGCGTTTTTAGCGCATGATTGTACATTTGAGCTCAATGTGTCAAAATCTTAAAAATTAACAGGTGCCCAAGCAATTTCATGCTAGAATCATCATCCGGATGCCAAAATAAACTATATACAGCAAAAGATTTGAGTGCACAACGTTTGGTTTAGATTTGACAGCCATAATCAGCAATTGTGTACATTTGAGCTGAATGTGTCAAAATCTTAAAAATTAACAGGTGCCCAAGCAATTTCATGCTAGAATCATCATCCGGATGCCAAAATAAACTAAATACAGCAAAAGATTTGAGTGCACAACGTTTGGTTTAGGTTTGACAGCCATAATCACCTTTTTATTGCTTTAAATGCGTTTTTAGCGCATGATTGTACATTTGAGCTGAATGTGTCAAAATCTTAAAAATTAACAGGTGCCCAAGCAATTTCATGCTAGAATCATCATCCGGATGCCAAAATAAACTAAATACAGCAAAAGATTTGAGTGCACAACGTTTGGTTTAGATTTGACAGCCATAATCAGCAATTGTGTACATTTGAGCTGAATGTGTCAAAATCTTAAAAATTAACAGGTGCCCAAGCAATTTCATGCTAGAATCATCATCCGGATGCCAAAATAAACTAAATACAGCAAAAGATTTGAGTGCACAACGTTTGGTTTAGGTTTGACAGCCATAATCACCTTTTTATTGCTTTAAATGCGTTTTTAGCGCATGATTGTACATTTGAGCTGAATGTGTCAAAATCTTAAAAATTAACAGGTGCCCAAGCAATTTCATGCTAGAATCATCATCCGGATGCCAAAATAAACAAAATACAGCAAAAGATTTGAGTGCACAACGTTTGGTTTAGATTTGACAGCCATAATCAGCAATTCTGTACATTTGAGCTCAATGTGTCAAAATCTTAAAAATTAACAGGTGCCCAAGCAATTTCATGCTAGAATCATCATCCGGATGCCAAAATAAACTAAATACAGCAAAAGATTTGAGTGCACAACGTTTGGTTTAGGTTTGACAGCCATAATCACCTTTTTATTGCTTTAAATGCGTTTGTAGCGCATGATTGTACATTTGAGCTGAATGTGTCAAAATCTTAAAAATTAACAGGTGCCCAAGCAATTTCATGCTAGAATCATCATCCGGATGCCAAAATAAACTAAATACAGCAAAAGATTTGAGTGCACAACGTTTGGTTTAGATTTGACAGCCATAATCAGCAATTGTGTACATTTGAGCTGAATGTGTCAAAATCTTAAAAATTAACAGGTGCCCAAGCAATTTCATGCTAGAATCATCATCCGGATGCCAAAATAAACTAAATACAGCAAAAGATTTGAGTGCACAACGTTTGGTTTAGATTTGACAGCCATAATCAGCAATTGTGTACATTTGAGCTGAATGTGTCAAAATCTTAAAAATTAACAGGTGCCCAAGCAATTTCATGCTAGAATCATCATCCGGATGCCAAAATAAACTAAATACAGCAAAAGATTTGAGTGCACAACGTTTGGTTTAGGTTTGACAGCCATAATCACCTTTTTATTGCTTTAAATGCGTTTTTAGCGCATGATTGTACATTTGAGCTGAATGTGTCAAAATCTTAAAAATTAACAGGTGCCCAAGCAATTTCATGCTAGAATCATCATCCGGATGCCAAAATAAACTAAATACAGCAAAAGATTTGAGTGCACAACGTTTGGTTTAGATTTGACAGCCATAATCAGCAATTGTGTACATTTGAGCTGAATGTGTCAAAATCTTAAAAATTAACAGGTGCCCAAGCAATTTCATGCTAGAATCATCATCCGGATGCCAAAATAAACTAAATACAGCAAAAGATTTGAGTGCACAACGTTTGGTTTAGGTTTGACAGCCATAATCACCTTTTTATTGCTTTAAATGCGTTTTTAGCGCATGATTGTACATTTGAGCTGAATGTGTCAAAATCTTAAAAATTAACAGGTGCCCAAGCAATTTCATGCTAGAATCATCATCCGGATGCCAAAATAAACAAAATACAGCAAAAGATTTGAGTGCACAACGTTTGGTTTAGATTTGACAGCCATAATCAGCAATTCTGTACATTTGAGCTGAATGTGTCAAAATCTTAAAAATTAACAGGTGCCCAAGCAATTTCATGGTAGAATCATCATCCGGATGCCAAAATAAACTAAATACAGCAAAAGATTTGAGTGCACAACGTTTGGTTTAGGTTTGACAGCCATAATCACCTTTTTATTGCTTTAAATGCGTTTGTAGCGCATGATTGTACATTTGAGCTGAATGTGTCAAAATCTTAAAAATTAACAGGTGCCCAAGCAATTTCATGCTAGAATCATCATCCGGATGCCAAAATAAACTAAATACAGCAAAAGATTTGAGTGCACAACGTTTGGTTTAGATTTGACAGCCATAATCAGCAATTGTGTACATTTGAGCTGAATGTGTCAAAATCTTAAAAATTAACAGGTGCCCAAGCAATTTCATGCAAGAATCATCATCCGGATGCCAAAATAAACTAAATACAGCAAAAGATTTGAGTGCACAACGTTTGGTTTAGGTTTGACAGCCATAATCACCTTTTTATTGCTTTAAATGCGTTTTTAGCGCATGATTGTACATTTGAGCTGAATGTGTCAAAATCTTAAAAATTAACAGGTGCCCAAGCAATTTCATGCTAGAATCATCATCCGGATGCCAAAATAAACTAAATACAGCAAAAGATTTGAGTGCACAACGTTTGGTTTAGATTTGACAGCCATAATCAGCAATTGTGTACATTTGAGCTGAATGTGTCAAAATCTTAAAAATTAACAGGTGCCCAAGCAATTTCATGCTAGAATCATCATCCGGATGCCAAAATAAACTAAATACAGCAAAAGACTTGAGTGCACAACGTTTGGTTTAGGTTTGACAGCCATAATCACCTTTTTATTGCTTTAAATGCGTTTTTAGCGCATGATTGTACATTTGAGCTGAATGTGTCAAAATCTTAAAAATTAACAGGTGCCCAAGCAATTTCATGCTAGAATCATCATCCGGATGCCAAAATAAACTAAATACAGCAAAAGATTTGAGTGCACAACGTTTGGTTTAGATTTGACAGCCATAATCAGCAATTGTGTACATTTGAGCTGAATGTGTCAAAATCTTAAAAATTAACAGGTGCCCAAGCAATTTCATGCTAGAATCATCATCCGGATGCCAAAATAAACTAAATACAGCAAAAGATTTGAGTGCACAACGTTTGGTTTAGATTTGACAGCCATAATCAGCAATTGTGTACATTTGAGCTGAATGTGTCAAAATCTTAAAAATTAACAGGTGCCCAAGCAATTTCATGCTAGAATCATCATCCGGATGCCAAAATAAACTAAATACAGCAAAAGATTTGAGTGCACAACGTTTGGTTTAGGTTTGACAGCCATAATCACCTTTTTATTGCTTTAAATGCGTTTGTAGCGCATGATTGTACATTTGAGCTGAATGTGTCAAAATCTTAAAAATTAACAGGTGCCCAAGCAATTTCATGCTAGAATCATCATCCGGATGCCAAAATAAACTAAATACAGCAAAAGATTTGAGTGCACAACGTTTGGTTTAGATTTGACAGCCATAATCAGCAATTCTGTACATTTGAGCTCAATGTGTCAAAATCTTAAAAATTAACAGGTGCCCAAGCAATTTCATGCTAGAATCATCATCCGGATGCCAAAATAAACTAAATACAGCAAAAGATTTGAGTGCACAACGTTTGGTTTAGGTTTGACAGCCATAATCACCTTTTTATTGCTTTAAATGCGTTTGTAGCGCATGATTGTACATTTGAGCTGAATGTGTCAAAATCTTAAAAATTAACAGGTGCCCAAGCAATTTCATGCTAGAATCATCATCCGGATGCCAAAATAAACTAAATACAGCAAAAGATTTGAGTGCACAACGTTTGGTTTAGATTTGACAGCCATAATCAGCAATTGTGTACATTTGAGCTGAATGTGTCAAAATCTTAAAAATTAACAGGTGCCCAAGCAATTTCATGCTAGAATCATCATCCGGATGCCAAAATAAACTAAATACAGCAAAAGATTTGAGTGCACAACGTTTGGTTTAGATTTGACAGCCATAATCAGCAATTGTGTACATTTGAGCTGAATGTGTCAAAATCTTAAAAATTAACAGGTGCCCAAGCAATTTCATGCTAGAATCATCATCCGGATGCCAAAATAAACTAAATACAGCAAAAGATTTGAGTGCACAACGTTTGGTTTAGGTTTGACAGCCATAATCACCTTTTTATTGCTTTAAATGCGTTTTTAGCGCATGATTGTACATTTGAGCTGAATGTGTCAAAATCTTAAAAATTAACAGGTGCCCAAGCAATTTCATGCTAGAATCATCATCCGGATGCCAAAATAAACAAAATACAGCAAAAGATTTGAGTGCACAACGTTTGGTTTAGGTTTGACAGCCGTAATCACCTTTTTATTGCTTTAAATGCGTTTTTAGCGCATGATTGTACATTTGAGCTGAATGTGTCAAAATCTTAAAAATTAACAGGTGCCCAAGCAATTTCATGCTAGGATCGTCATCCGGATGCCAAAATAAACTAAATACAGCAAAAGATTTGAGTGCACAACGTTTGGTTTAGATTTGACAGCCATAATCAGCAATTGTGTACATTTGAGCTGAATGTGTCAAAATCTTAAAAATTAACAGGTGCCCAAGCAATTTCATGCTAGAATCATCATCCGGATGCCAAAATAAACTAAATACAGCAAAAGATTTGAGTGCACAACGTTTGGTTTAGGTTTGACAGCCATAATCACCTTTTTATTGCTTTAAATGCGTTTTTAGCGCATGATTGTACA
Organism: Festucalex cinctus; assembly: GCF_051991245.1. Lineage (NCBI taxonomy): Eukaryota > Metazoa > Chordata > Actinopteri > Syngnathiformes > Syngnathidae > Festucalex > Festucalex cinctus. The sequence continues at coordinate 124,030 of NW_027520338.1, forward strand.
TTTGAGCTGAATGTGTCAAAATCTTAAAAATTAACAGGTGCCCAAGCAATTTCATGCTAGAATCATCATCCGGATGCCAAAATAAACTAAATACAGCAAAAGATTTGAGTGCACAACGTTTGGTTTAGATTTGACAGCCATAATCAGCAATTGTGTACATTTGAGCTGAATGTGTCAAAATCTTAAAAATTAACAGGTGCCCAAGCAATTTCATGCTAGAATCATCATCCGGATGCCAAAATAAACTAAATACAGCAAAAGATTTGAGTGCACAACGTTTGGTTTAGGTTTGACAGCCATAATCACCTTTTTATTGCTTTAAATGCGTTTTTAGCGCATGATTGTACATTTGAGCTGAATGTGTCAAAATCTTAAAAATTAACAGGTGCCCAAGCAATTTCATGCTAGAATCATCATCCGGATGCCAAAATAAACTAAATACAGCAAAAGATTTGAGTGCACAACGTTTGGTTTAGATTTGACAGCCATAATCAGCAATTGTGTACATTTGAGCTGAATGTGTCAAAATCTTAAAAATTAACAGGTGCCCAAGCAATTTCATGCTAGAATCATCATCCGGATGCCAAAATAAACTAAATACAGCAAAAGATTTGAGTGCACAACGTTTGGTTTAGATTTGACAGCCATAATCAGCAATTGTGTACATTTGAGCTGAATGTGTCAAAATCTTAAAAATTAACAGGTGCCCAAGCAATTTCATGCTAGAATCATCATCCGGATGCCAAAATAAACTAAATACAGCAAAAGATTTGAGTGCACAACGTTTGGTTTAGGTTTGACAGCCATAATCACCTTTTTATTGCTTTAAATGCGTTTTTAGCGCACGATTGTACATTTGAGCTGAATGTGTCAAAATCTTAAAAATTAACAGGTGCCCAACAATTTCATGCTAGAATCATCATCCGGATGCCAAAATAAACTAAATACAGCAAAAGATTTGAGTGCACAACGTTTGGTTTAGATTTGACAGCCATAATCAGCAATTGTGTACATTTGAGCTGAATGTGTCAAAATCTTAAAAATTAACAGGTGCCCAAGCAATTTCATGCTAGAATCATCATCCGGATGCCAAAATAAACTAAATACAGCAAAAGATTTGAGTGCACAACGTTTGGTTTAGGTTTGACAGCCATAATCACCTTTTTATTGCTTTAAATGCGTTTTTAGCGCATGATTGTACATTTGAGCTGAATGTGTCAAAATCTTAAAAATTAACAGGTGCCCAAGCAATTTCATGCTAGAATCATCATCCGGATGCCAAAATAAACTAAATACAGCAAAAGATTTGAGTGCACAACGTTTGGTTTAGATTTGACAGCCATAATCAGCAATTGTGTACATTTGAGCTGAATGTGTCAAAATCTTAAAAATTAACAGGTGCCCAAGCAATTTCATGCTAGAATCATCATCCGGATGCCAAAATAAACTAAATACAGCAAAAGATTTGAGTGCACAACGTTTGGTTTAGGTTTGACAGCCATAATCACCTTTTTATTGCTTTAAATGCGTTTTTAGCGCATGATTGTACATTTGAGCTGAATGTGTCAAAATCTTAAAAATTAACAGGTGCCCAAGCAATTTCATGCTAGAATCATCATCCGGATGCCAAAATAAACTAAATACAGCAAAAGATTTGAGTGCACAACGTTTGGTTTAGATTTGACAGCCATAATCAGCAATTGTGTACATTTGAGCTGAATGTGTCAAAATCTTAAAAATTAACAGGTGCCCAAGCAATTTCATGCTAGAATCATCATCCGGATGCCAAAATAAACTAAATACAGCAAAAGATTTGAGTGCACAACGTTTGGTTTAGGTTTGACAGCCATAATCACCTTTTTATTGCTTTAAATGCGTTTTTAGCGCATGATTGTACATTTGAGCTGAATGTGTCAAAATCTTAAAAATTAACAGGTGCCCAAACAATTTCATGCTAGAATCATCATCCGGATGCCAAAATAAACTAAATACAGCAAAAGATTTGAGTGCACAACGTTTGGTTTAGATTTGACAGCCATAATCAGCAATTGTGTACATTTGAGCTGAATGTGTCAAATTCTTAAAAATTAACAGGTGCCCAAGCAATTTCATGCTAGAATCATCATCCGGATGCCAAAATAAACTAAATACAGCAAAAGATTTGAGTGCACAACGTTTGGTTTAGGTTTGACAGCCATAATCACCTTTTTATTGCTTTAAATGCGTTTTTAGCGCATGATTGTACATTTGAGCTGAATGTGTCAAAATCTTAAAAATTAACAGGTGCCCAAGCAATTTCATGCTAGAATCATCATCCGGATGCCAAAATAAACTAAATACAGCAAAAGATTTGAGTGCACAACGTTTGGTTTAGATTTGACAGCCATAATCAGCAATTGTGTACATTTGAGCTGAATGTGTCAAAATCTTAAAAATTAACAGGTGCCCAAGCAATTTCATGCTAGAATCATCATCCGGATGCCAAAATAAACTAAATACAGCAAAAGATTTGAGTGCACAACGTTTGGTTTAGGTTTGACAGCCATAATCACCTTTTTATTGCTTTAAATGCGTTTTTAGCGCATGATTGTACATTTGAGCTGAATGTGTCAAAATCTTAAAAATTAACAGGTGCCCAAGCAATTTCATGCTAGAATCATCATCCGGATGCCAAAATAAACTAAATACAGCAAAAGATTTGAGTGCACAACGTTTGGTTTAGATTTGACAGCCATAATCAGCAATTGTGTACATTTGAGCTGAATGTGTCAAAATCTTAAAAATTAACAGGTGCCCAAGCAATTTCATGCTAGAATCATCATCCGGATGCCAAAATAAACTAAATACAGCAAAAGATTTGAGTGCACAACGTTTGGTTTAGGTTTGACAGCCATAATCACCTTTTTATTGCTTTAAATGCGTTTTTAGCGCATGATTGTACATTTGAGCTGAATGTGTCAAAATCTTAAAAATTAACAGGTGCCCAAGCAATTTCATGCTAGAATCATCATCCGGATGCCAAAATAAACTAAATACAGCAAAAGATTTGAGTGCACAACGTTTGGTTTAGATTTGACAGCCATAATCAGCAATTGTGTACATTTGAGCTGAATGTGTCAAAATCTTAAAAATTAACAGGTGCCCAAGCAATTTCATGCTAGAATCATCATCCGGATGCCAAAATAAACTAAATACAGCAAAAGATTTGAGTGCACAACGTTTGGTTTAGGTTTGACAGCCATAATCACCTTTTTATTGCTTTAAATGCGTTTTTAGCGCATGATTGTACATTTGAGCTGAATGTGTCAAAATCTTAAAAATTAACAGGTGCCCAAGCAATTTCATGCTAGAATCATCATCCGGATGCCAAAATAAACTAAATACAGCAAAAGATTTGAGTGCACAACGTTTGGTTTAGATTTGACAGCCATAATCAGCAATTGTGTACATTTGAGCTGAATGTGTCAAAATCTTAAAAATTAACAGGTGCCCAAGCAATTTCATGCTAGAATCATCATCCGGATGCCAAAATAAACTAAATACAGCAAAAGATTTGAGTGCACAACGTTTGGTTTAGGTTTGACAGCCATAATCACCTTTTTATTGCTTTAAATGCGTTTTTAGCGCATGATTGTACATTTGAGCTGAATGTGTCAAAATCTTAAAAATTAACAGGTGCCCAAGCAATTTCATGCTAGAATCATCATTCGGATGCCAAAATAAACTAAATACAGCAAAAGATTTGAGTGCACAACGTTTGGTTTAGATTTGACAGCCATAATCAGCAATTGTGTACATTTGAGCTGAATGTGTCAAAATCTTAAAAATTAACAGGTGCCCAAGCAATTTCATGCTAGAATCATCATCCGGATGCCAAAATAAACTAAATACAGCAAAAGATTTGAGTGCACAACGTTTGGTTTAGGTTTGACAGCCATAATCACCTTTTTATTGCTTTAAATGCGTTTTTAGCGCATGATTGTACATTTGAGCTGAATGTGTCAAAATCTTAAAAATTAACAGGTGCCCAACAATTTCATGCTAGAATCATCATCCGGATGCCAAAATAAACTAAATACAGCAAAAGATTTGAGTGCACAACGTTTGGTTTAGATTTGACAGCCATAATCAGCAATTGTGTACATTTGAGCTGAATGTGTCAAAATCTTAAAAATTAACAGGTGCCCAAGCAATTTCATGCTAGAATCATCATCCGGATGCCAAAATAAACTAAATACAGCAAAAGATTTGAGTGCACAACGTTTGGTTTAGGTTTGACAGCCATAATCACCTTTTTATTGCTTTAAATGCGTTTTTAGCGCATGATTGTACATTTGAGCTGAATGTGTCAAAATCTTAAAAATTAACAGGTGCCCAAGCAATTTCATGCTAGAATCATCATCCGGATGCCAAAATAAACTAAATACAGCAAAAGATTTGAGTGCACAACGTTTGGTTTAGATTTGACAGCCATAATCAGCAATTGTGTACATTTGAGCTGAATGTGTCAAAATCTTAAAAATTAACAGGTGCCCAAGCAATTTCATGCTAGAATCATCATCCGGATGCCAAAATAAACTAAATACAGCAAAAGATTTGAGTGCACAACGTTTGGTTTAGGTTTGACAGCCATAATCACCTTTTTATTGCTTTAAATGCGTTTTTAGCGCATGATTGTACATTTGAGCTGAATGTGTCAAAATCTTAAAAATTAACAGGTGCCCAAGCAATTTCATGCTAGAATCATCATCCGGATGCCAAAATAAACTAAATACAGCAAAAGATTTGAGTGCACAACGTTTGGTTTAGATTTGACAGCCATAATCAGCAATTGTGTACATTTGAGCTGAATGTGTCAAAATCTTAAAAATTAACAGGTGCCCAAGCAATTTCATGCTAGAATCATCATCCGGATGCCAAAATAAACTAAATACAGCAAAAGATTTGAGTGCACAACGTTTGGTTTAGGTTTGACAGCCATAATCACCTTTTTATTGCTTTAAATGCGTTTTTAGCGCATGATTGTACATTTGAGCTGAATGTGTCAAAATCTTAAAAATTAACAGGTGCCCAAACAATTTCATGCTAGAATCATCATCCGGATGCCAAAATAAACTAAATACAGCAAAAGATTTGAGTGCACAACGTTTGGTTTAGATTTGACAGCCATAATCAGCAATTGTGTACATTTGAGCTGAATGTGTCAAATTCTTAAAAATTAACAGGTGCCCAAGCAATTTCATGCTAGAATCATCATCCGGATGCCAAAATAAACTAAATACAGCAAAAGATTTGAGTGCACAACGTTTGGTTTAGGTTTGACAGCCATAATCACCTTTTTATTGCTTTAAATGCGTTTTTAGCGCATGATTGTACATTTGAGCTGAATGTGTCAAAATCTTAAAAATTAACAGGTGCCCAAGCAATTTCATGCTAGAATCATCATCCGGATGCCAAAATAAACTAAATACAGCAAAAGATTTGAGTGCACAACGTTTGGTTTAGATTTGACAGCCATAATCAGCAATTGTGTACATTTGAGCTGAATGTGTCAAAATCTTAAAAATTAACAGGTGCCCAAGCAATTTCATGCTAGAATCATCATCCGGATGCCAAAATAAACTAAATACAGCAAAAGATTTGAGTGCACAACGTTTGGTTTAGGTTTGACAGCCATAATCACCTTTTTATTGCTTTAAATGCGTTTTTAGCGCATGATTGTACATTTGAGCTCAATGTGTCAAAATCTTAAAAATTAACAGGTGCCCAAGCAATTTCATGCTAGAATCATCATCCGGATGCCAAAATAAACTATATACAGCAAAAGATTTGAGTGCACAACGTTTGGTTTAGATTTGACAGCCATAATCAGCAATTGTGTACATTTGAGCTGAATGTGTCAAAATCTTAAAAATTAACAGGTGCCCAAGCAATTTCATGCTAGAATCATCATCCGGATGCCAAAATAAACTAAATACAGCAAAAGATTTGAGTGCACAACGTTTGGTTTAGGTTTGACAGCCATAATCACCTTTTTATTGCTTTAAATGCGTTTTTAGCGCATGATTGTACATTTGAGCTGAATGTGTCAAAATCTTAAAAATTAACAGGTGCCCAAGCAATTTCATGCTAGAATCATCATCCGGATGCCAAAATAAACTAAATACAGCAAAAGATTTGAGTGCACAACGTTTGGTTTAGATTTGACAGCCATAATCAGCAATTGTGTACATTTGAGCTGAATGTGTCAAAATCTTAAAAATTAACAGGTGCCCAAGCAATTTCATGCTAGAATCATCATCCGGATGCCAAAATAAACTAAATACAGCAAAAGATTTGAGTGCACAACGTTTGGTTTAGGTTTGACAGCCATAATCACCTTTTTATTGCTTTAAATGCGTTTTTAGCGCATGATTGTACATTTGAGCTGAATGTGTCAAAATCTTAAAAATTAACAGGTGCCCAAGCAATTTCATGCTAGAATCATCATCCGGATGCCAAAATAAACAAAATACAGCAAAAGATTTGAGTGCACAACGTTTGGTTTAGATTTGACAGCCATAATCAGCAATTCTGTACATTTGAGCTGAATGTGTCAAAATCTTAAAAATTAACAGGTGCCCAAGCAATTTCATGCTAGAATCATCATCCGGATGCCAAAATAAACTAAATACAGCAAAAGATTTGAGTGCACAACGTTTGGTTTAGGTTTGACAGCCATAATCACCTTTTTATTGCTTTAAATGCGTTTGTAGCGCATGATTGTACATTTGAGCTGAATGTGTCAAAATCTTAAAAATTAACAGGTGCCCAAGCAATTTCATGCTAGAATCATCATCCGGATGCCAAAATAAACTAAATACAGCAAAAGATTTGAGTGCACAACGTTTGGTTTAGATTTGACAGCCATAATCAGCAATTGTGTACATTTGAGCTGAATGTGTCAAAATCTTAAAAATTAACAGGTGCCCAAGCAATTTCATGCTAGAATCATCATCCGGATGCCAAAATAAACTAAATACAGCAAAAGATTTGAGTGCACAACGTTTGGTTTAGGTTTGACAGCCATAATCACCTTTTTATTGCTTTAAATGCGTTTTTAGCGCATGATTGTACATTTGAGCTGAATGTGTCAAAATCTTAAAAATTAACAGGTGCCCAAGCAATTTCATGCTAGAATCATCATTCGGATGCCAAAATAAACTAAATACAGCAAAAGATTTGAGTGCACAACGTTTGGTTTAGATTTGACAGCCATAATCAGCAATTGTGTACATTTGAGCTGAATGTGTCAAAATCTTAAAAATTAACAGGTGCCCAAGCAATTTCATGCTAGAATCATCATCCGGATGCCAAAATAAACTAAATACAGCAAAAGATTTGAGTGCACAACGTTTGGTTTAGGTTTGACAGCCATAATCACCTTTTTATTGCTTTAAATGCGTTTTTAGCGCATGATTGTACATTTGAGCTGAATGTGTCAAAATCTTAAAAATTAACAGGTGCCCAACAATTTCATGCTAGAATCATCATCCGGATGCCAAAATAAACTAAATACAGCAAAAGATTTGAGTGCACAACGTTTGGTTTAGATTTGACAGCCATAATCAGCAATTGTGTACATTTGAGCTGAATGTGTCAAAATCTTAAAAATTAACAGGTGCCCAAGCAATTTCATGCTAGAATCATCATCCGGATGCCAAAATAAACTAAATACAGCAAAGGATTTGAGTGCACAACGTTTGGTTTAGGTTTGACAGCCATAATCACCTTTTTATTGCTTTAAATGCGTTTTTAGCGCATGATTGTACATTTGAGCTGAATGTGTCAAAATCTTAAAAATTAACAGGT